>NW_027658793.1:0-257435 GCF_041902795.1 Electrophorus electricus | reverse complement strand
TTTTTCACAACAAGTACTTTACACATCGAAACTGGATGAAGAAGTTTTGGATATTGTATCTTGACTGTCAGTTTTGTCTCTAGTAGGAACAGCAGTTGTGATGTTGACAGTTCAGTCACCAACTAGTTTGACAGTTATATGTGTTCAATTTTCCTGGTCTTTTTTATTGTGTATTTTTTTCTCCATGCACGCTTTTAACCAAAAAACAAGCATGTTGAAATGTTGTCTATAAAAATTTTGCTGTCAGTGTTTTCTGTTGCTTGCCTGTTGCCTGCACTCTGACTACAGGGTAGCCAACTAATTAGGATCATCATCTATAGTGCGACTAGCATGCTGCGCTGATATCAGTGTATTATTAGGCCTTGGCAATGATTTTAAAAGTGTCCAAGTTCATGTTGTTTAGTGAAGTTGTTAGTGTGGTTGTTAGCTCTGCTCCTACTGCAGCTGACAAAATGAAAGGCTTTTATTGAGGACTGGTCAGCTGTTAGAAGGTTTTGCTCTCACAGCCTCCTCCACGTTTGCCGCCTCCTGCTGCTGCACCCTGGATTCCCCAAAGCCAAGTGCAGCTGATGACAGCACAGATACACCCACAGTGGCAGTGAACTGCTTTACAGCACTGACCAACGTGCAAGGCAGCAGGGTTTACATAAGAGTCATAAACGTCTTGCGACATGAGTTCAGTTGAGAGCACACCTGATCGAATCGAAAAGGGTAGAATACCTGAAATTTTTCTACGTTTCTCTTACACTCTCTTTCTTTCTCTCTCTCTCTCAGCCAAAAATGGATCACTACTTTAAATATATAGAAAAGACAGTGAAGGAGAGGAGGGGTTCCTGACGCATTCGGTTCCTGCTCCAGGACGTCATCGACCTGCGACTGGTTAGAGACTCTGCCTGTGTTTGTGTGTTTGTGTTTGCCATTCCAGCGCATGGTGATGCAAAAGTATGCATCTGCTGATTTTTCGCTTTTCTAGCATAACTGGGTGTCGCAGCGAGCTGACCACGGGCCCAAGACCATTGAACAGATCCATCAGTAGGCCAAACTTGAGGAGCAGAGAAAGGTGCACCAGCAGCTGCTGTCCAAACACAACAAGAGGCAAAGGTGTGGCCCTCAAATCTGTGACAGCCTTTTTCACCTGGCTGTGTGAGGCCGAGGACAAGTCCAAGGACAAGTGACAATTGCTAAAACACAATATAATAATTCAAAACAATAATAAAACTGTGTGACAAAGAAACAAACGTTCTGACTCTAATGTATTTTTGTTTTTTCCTTTATGAACTGCGGATAAAACTATATTTAACATTTGCAGATGTTCAAAACAAAAGGCAGAGGTGAATATAGAAATAATATTATTTATTTTTATTTTATTCTTCCTTGGTTTCTTCTGAATTCAGATAGGCTCTGCCCACTAGATTTCACTTTTTTTGTTTGTTTGGGTTTTTCCTAGGATTTTCACACCATTCTGAGTGAAATTGGTGTCAAAATATTTGCAAGAGTCTGAATCTCAATAATTATTTAAACAAAAACCTGACATAAAAATACAGCTGTCCTATTGCAGTCTAATATTAGTAGTACAAAGTAGTAGTACAAAGGTTAGGCTTTAACTTTAACTTTAACTAGCTGTCACTCCTGAAGGACATGTTCAGATTTCATGAAATTTAAAAGACTTATACCAGTATTGACTTTGAGGTAGCTTACCAAATGTAGCAGTTTTGTCAATATGGGGCATATAATAATATGCAAATAACTGTTTCTCAACAACTGCTCTTCTGATCAAGATGAAATTTTGCATACTGCTTCTGTAAGCAAGCTGGAGGATTGCTAAGGCTGAGTCAAACATTGGCTAATGTTTTTCAGGTAATTGGCTAATCATTTTTCAGTGGGCTTCAAAGGATGTAATGTAATTTAGTAAGAACTGGCTTCAGTGGACTGCTACAACGTTGATTCTTGTAGAAATTACTTTGAATTTAAATATCCTACTGCTTTTTATGTTGCTGATGAACTGTAACACACTAGTCGTAGGACCTTTCTCCAATCTTCACAAATTTGGTATCAAAATATTGATGAGACTGAAACATGTTGATATTTGTATGGAGTATGGCCCCTACATACCTATCAATCCTTCCAAGGTGTACTGATTCATTCAAAACAGCTGAAAAAAAAATTAAGACTTCTTTGAGTAATTCTTATGAAACTTGACATGAGTATTGATTTATGGACTTTAAGCTAGCATGGCAATTATAGGACATTTTTGCCAACAGAGCCCCTCTGACATGAAAAGGTATTAAAAAAAAAAAAAAGAGTCAATCCCATTGTGTACCAATTGTGCATGAGAAATGCAGTTTATACAGTGCAATACTTTGTGACTATTCCATAAAAAAGTTCAATACGTTTCGTAAACCTTTTTTTAGCCTGATTTTTGATACCTAAATTAGTTGGGCAAATGCACTTTTCAAACAAATCAGTGACCTTTTGATCTAGACATACCCTTTCAATGTAAAAAATGCAGATCTTCTTGTAAATAATTATCAAAAATATGTGTCTTTAATTATCAATCCCCAAGAGCAGGATTTTTATTAATAGGCTAAAACTTAGCCATAGAGTGTTAGATTATCACCAAACTTCAATGGTGTATATGAACATACTGTGAATGCAAGTACATTTGGGGTGAACTGACCTTCTGGGGGAACTATATTTCTTAGTCATGTCGAATCAGAAAAAATAATATTTATATAAAGCAATTCAGCAGAGAAAATTGAAAGATTGGTTTCAAAATACAACATTCCTGGAAACAAAACCTCAAAACCAACCACAAAGGCTGGTGAACTTAATATGGGATGTCATCAGCAACCAAGTTGTGCAGATGTGATAAAATGATTGGACCCCTTAATTGCCAACTGCAGCTATAATAAATGTAATTCTAATGTATGTCATGAATTCCCTAGATGAAGGAAATTAGACATTTCAATAGCAATACACCTCCCTTGATGAAATGACTGGGTACAGAAACTAGTTGACCAGAAAGGCCAGAAAAATAGCACAACCACAGCCTTCAAACCAGACAACAAACCTGCTTAATGCTGACAGTTTTTTTTTTTTTTCAAATACAAAATACAGACTCACTCTCAATAAATAACCATTTGATGAACTAATGCAGAATATAAATTAAGACAGTGACACAAGCTTTACTGTAGTTACTAAGCATTTAGGTTTGGGTGTTTTTAGGACTTGGTGGGATGGTTACGAGAAAATATTGGCATATTAGATAAGCAGAAAAATACTATGGATGGGTTCAACACATGATGTGCGTACTCGTTTGACTTTGGATCTATTGGATCCCGCCAATAACTGTTGAAAAGAAAAATGACCACCTGATTGCTAAAACATATAATGGAAATAAATGTCTTATGCAATACGAGAATTATGGAAATCGGGTCAGCTTTGGAATAGAGAGGAGCGTTAGGCACATACTAATAATATTAATACATTTTCAGAGACACACAATATCCATCCTGCCAAGGACAGGCAGTGATCAGTGAACCAGGCAGCCAGTAAGAGAAATAAAATCACCAAGAAAGTCAGGCTTTTTGCTGTTTTTTTTTCAAAAAAATGTCCTTGACAGAACACAAGATATGACTGAATGAGCAAAGTTACATTTATATAGAGCCTTTCAAAGAACATACAATGCTTTCCAATGAACACACACAGCTTCTACATTCAGTCACATGCTGGATATTGTGTTAAATTGTTTGTCAGTGGCTTACTGCAAGGTGACTGTGTGTAAAATGGGGAAGAGTAACTCCACTCCAGCCTCCTCTATCTCACAGTCATGCAGAGTGAGCTGTGTGTGTGTGTGTGTGTGTGTGTGTGTGTGTGTGTGTGTGTGTGTGTGTGTGTGTGTGTGTGTGTGTGTGTATGTATGTTGGTATGTATGTGTGAGCTCTCTGGTTGACCATGGAGACGACTGTGCAGTCCTCGGTGCTCAGAGTCAGAGTGTGTGTCTGTGTGTCTGCTGTCAGGTCCAGAGCAGAGCTGCAGGAGAAGTCCAGTCTGTGCTGCAGAGCAGAGAGCAGATCTGCTGCTGCTGCCCCCTGCTGGAGGTCAGAGACACTGTAGCAGTGGAGCAGCCTCAGCAGCAGCCTGTCAACACTGAGAAAACAAAACACACACACACACACACACACACACACACACACACACACACACACACACAGCACACACACACAGTGGCAGGGCAGTTAATTTCAGATTAATATAAATATTTCACCCGAATTTACCAATTACCATGGACTGTAATATGTTGATTACCTGACACAGGAGTCTCAATAAAACCTAAACAATGCTGGCACAAAATGACATCTTGGAAACTTTCCAAAACACACATAAATGAATATATAAGTGTATGTAAATGTATATAAGTTTTTATAACACGCCCAGTTTCCTGCTTATTTTCAGCCACTTTTTGGTAACTGCATTTATATTATGTCAAATGAGATTTTAATGCTTTAATTTCTGTGTATTAAGAAATGGTACTTGATCAATTTATGTTATTTATCCTCATATGGAAAGATTTGCTTCCATATTTTCCATATTTCAAATTTTGTGGGAAAAAGATGTCTGGAGATTTTACAGTCTCTTATAGCTTGCAAGTTATAGGACAGTGCCAGACCTGTGAAACAGTGCCACTTCATCCAGTGTTTAGATGACGTTTGATGCTTAGACCTCATTAGTCATATGCTAATAGTAACTTTGATACAATCTTCAATACAGTGTTGAATCAATGTGCTTTGCAATAGTGAGCTTTGATGCCTCAGTATCTAACATCCCATCACTACACTGGAGTTCTACCATATGTATTCTTTCTCTGCCTGTTCGTTTTCCATATTGTTCTCCGTTCCCGTGTTCTTAATATCTGTGTTATCTTACTTTTACCTCTATGTTTTCTTCTTCCTGGTTAGCCTCACTTTGTTTTTTGTTTATCATGTATTCTGGTAACCTGCTCTTGGATAATGTTTCTGCTCCTCCTAATAAACAAAGTTCGACGACAACACGCTTGTGTCTTGCCCTGCCTGTCTCAGCATTACAGCTAATCTAAAGGTCAAAGCATAAACTTCACTGGCAGATACACCTATATTTAAACATTACCACGTATGTACACAGTTTTCTAATTACATTTACATATTAACAAATAAGCAGACATCTAGTTTCTGGACATCTGAATATTTTCAAAAATTTGATTCTTTAAAAGGTGGGTTTAAATGATACAGCACTACAAAAAGCACGCCAACCATAGGCAACAAGCAATCCTTGAATTAGAATAAATTAATATTTCTGTATGTGGGCAAAATAATAATATGATTCTTAGTCCACGTAATATTTAGGCTCCATGCATGTAAATATATCTTTTATTTAAAAATGAACACATTGTCTTTTTTCACCATTAGTCGCTTTGAAACCATTTAAGCCCACTACACTCCATTTAAGATGACCTTAGAGTGTTTTAATGAGGAGTTCTTTCAAGTACAAACTTGCATCAGTTTTCACTGTACTGGCTACAAGTAAGAAATTATGATATGCAAAATAAATGCTGTTTGATGGAATAAATGAATGACAAATATGAAGTTACGATGTGATCATAAAATGGCTTAGGCTAATGTGTCCATGTGTTCTTACAATCCTGGCAGGTCATGTGTGACTGGGGTTGGAGCTTTACTGAAACAGATGTTTTACATCTTGTTCTGGATTATAATCTGGCTAGTGGAATTGAGAGCCCTTTCCCCAATGGGAGAAAATGATTTTATTGTTTTATGTGAGATCATCCTGAGCAGACCATTCACAAATCAGAACAGTTTCCTGTGGCTACAGTGAGGACCTCAGCTGATACTGGAATATTCACCCACTGCTTTGATATGCTTATCTCACAGATTTCACAACAAAACCCCAGAATATCTACAATGTAGATGAGACAGGATTTGTCACTGGTCCATGACAAATCCTGTAAGATTATGTAGCAGACTACAGGTGGAAGTGGGAGGGAACAGATAACCGTCCACATTACTGGGAATGTTGTTGGGCAGATTCATCATCTACAAAGGGAAACGGTTGTACGATTCTTGGTGTCAAGGAGGTCCAGACCGCAACCCCATTTTTGTGACAGAACATGGACGGTTGGACAAATATCTTCCTTAAACTATTCACTCAGATCTCAGACTGAACATTTCTCAGGGTTTTAATATTTGATGGTTAAACCTCGCATGTGACTCTGGGACTGGGGGACTAGGGGGCTTCTTAACATTTTTTCTACTCCTGAACCTCTTACTGAATAAATGTTGAGCTGTTAATCCTTTCAAAACTATACATTTTTAATATTTTGTCAATAAATCATGACATGATCTTACTTGGAACTTAAATGGACTTAAATGATGCAACTGTGCCTATTAAGATGATGCCAGACTTTGCACCTATTTAAGAAAATATCTTTATTTACATTATAAAACAGACATGAACTAATAAGCACATTTTGAAATGAGAAGTTAGACATTCATATTATAAATCAATTAAATATCTATGAAAAATGCCTGGAAAATTATTTTGGCAGGCTTATTGCATGCAGTAAAGGAGTAAAGTTATGTTAATATGGAAAGGACATGAAATTCTATACCATACAGCTATTTTTGAAAGAAAGACTTAATTCCTTTAAATCCTTTCCATACAATCCTAATTCGAAATCTCTTCTTCTCACATGTTCTTGCTTCCGAGGCTCCATTCGCTTCTTTCGATGTCTGCTCTATGTCTTTTTGATGACGTTTCAGTTTCTTCTTCTCATGTGTCTTTTTCTCCTTGAACTGTTTCTCCTGTGCGTTTGGTGCTGGCCTCACATCTGAGTGAGGCAGTAGTGGACGGCAAGGCCTGTAGGGTCTGGATGATGGGGCTTCTTGGAACCAGTGGGGCTCACCAGGTGCAAATCTGGTAGGCTGTCTGAGGGAGAGTGAGGGAAACCTGTTGTCTCGTGGTTTGGGAGACTCCAGGGGGAAACTGGGCCTTGGGCTTTCCAACTGTGAAAAAGCATTTAATTTAGCATCACTATTAAATACATGCATGTGCACACACTTTGATATACTATCAAAAATATAATGTAAGTGATATTGTAGTGCCATAGGCAATCCATTTGTTGATATGCCCTAACACATTTATGCTCACTATTTACCTGGACTTTAATTATAGTTGCTTATTTCAATCTAAAACCATCTGCTGTGTATAGCAGAACATTGCTTCATTGGATGTGCACTGCAGTGTAACTAAGTGTTTCTCTTTTCCTACTTTCTCAAGCTGTGCTCTCAGCCTTCTCAGTTCAGCTTTGATCTCCACATTCTCCCTCTGCAGTTCTCGCACTGCTAGCTCGAGGTCTAGACCTCCAAGACACCGCCCCACACGTGCAGCCTTCCGTCGGTTGTCCTCCCATGTCTTTCTCCGACATTCACCCAGGGTCTCTTTGCTCAACTCCTCCTCCACCTTATGGATTCCCATTTGGAACATACAGAGACATATGACCCAGCAATGTGTATTCGGTCCCTAGAGATCTTCAGCCGACAAAGATTATATATATATATATATATATATATATATATATATATATATATATATATATATATATATATATATATATATATATATAGTTATTCTGTTCTTCTCTGCGTTCTTTCTTTCTTTTTCAATCTGAGATGTTGCAGAGCCTCATTCTAATCCCTAAAAGGCAATCTCTATCTAAAAAGGGCTCATATCAAAATTTAAAGTGGTGTGTTAGTTGTAACAGTCGCCAGCTGTGTTGATAACTCACTCTACGATGCGCTGACACGGTGGAATCTTCCAGCTGCTTACCGTCCTCCTACAAAACAGAAACCTGCTTAACACACTGATATCCAGCTCAACAGGAGGATGTCTTACAATGTAGGTCGGCTCTAAAGTGGGAGAATTGCTGCAACTAACTTCAAAAGGATGAACGCTGTTCTGCCAAAAATGCATCTCACTTTTGTAATCGTATCTTTTTTTAAATGTTTCTACTACTGTTTGTCTTGTTTATTCTGACTAGCAGTTGCTATCACACCACGCGACTAGAATGTTATACGTATGACGCCGCATGGTTACAGAATTCAAAAGATTACAGCTCGGACGATATTGAACGCGCGTTAAAATACGCTCATGAATGAGTTTAACAGACACCTGTTCATTTCAACACAATGGGAGAAATTACTCTGCTCACAGAGCTTAGTAACGCGTTAGAGGAAAATTCGCTGCTGCACTTTAAAACACTGAGCGTTTTTCTTAAAACACATAAAAGGTGCAAGATCACACGTTGTCGTGTGAGCACCTCAGTCGTAAAAAGGGCTGAGTTGTCATGAATACGTTATGATCAGGAGTAGTCGGCCGTACTGCTGCGACATCCGGTCAAATCAACCGTCCTCTAAGAATCAGCGCAGTACTAGTTTTGGTAATAGCAGCATCTATGGACATAAACGGCGGGGAAACGGATGGTTTCTTTCTCGTCAACGTTATAGTCCATCACACTTGCTCCTATAGATCGGGATAAAATCTCCATACCAAAACCTCTGTGCATTGGCATGATGAAAATTTAGAGCACGCAAATCCTTCACTTCTGAAACAGCAGAAATTATGTAATTTTACACAGATTAAAAAACCCCTCAACGCTAAAGACTGCTGTTGACGGAGTTTTAATGTAAATATAGCAGGTTGGGGAAGTGTAACGATGAGCGGTAAGGAGGCGGACGCATTGTGTGGAAAAGAGTGAGATTTATTAGGGGCAAATCCAAAGTCCAGGGTCAAATTATTAACATGGAAAGTCCGAGAATTCACGATAAACTAAAGTAAAGAAAAGTGCACGAAGACAAACCAGGGATGCAGGCTATAACATTGGGGCGAGGATAAACATTCAGGCTTATATTCACATGCACTGAAGCCTCGATTAACAAACAGCAGCTGGACTTACAATAAATAGCAACAAGACTAAACTAAAACGGCTTAAAAACATGGTCACATGAGCATTAAACCAGACACAAGTGCAAATTATGAGGGTGCAGAAAACGAAACGAAGGAATGGAACCACAACAAGGGAGTAAATCAAAATAAAGACACTAGACAGGGAAACCGTGGAGACATGAACGCTAGGAGGGTGGTCAGTGGTGACAGGAAGCTTGTTTCAGTCATGGATGTCTTTGGCAAAATGAATGCAACTAAAATGCTTTCCTCATGTGTCCTAATAACCAAATAATAACCAAGTTCTTCTTTATTTCTAAATAATATGCCTTTCGGAAATTGTATAACTGCTTGTGTTATATTACTTTCTTTTATTCAGAAACACAGGAGACTCAGGTGAAACGTGTGATCGAAATAATACACTTATTATTATATCCTAAAACTTGTCTCACCTAATCGTAGTCATCAGTTTATTAGATAAATGCATACCTATTTTTCTGTTTGTGTTTCACATGTTCCATCCCTTTTCTTTTCTTTGAAAGAAAAATTCCTTAACTTAATCAAAGACTAGGATTAAAAAAATAAAATAAAATAAAATCATAGACAGGTCAGCTGAGCCCACTCCCTTGTCGTAATGTCCCCATATTGACAGTTAAATACCACATATTAAATACAATAGAGACTGGAGTGTCTTGTTTTTCTCTGAACATTCCACAGTGCATCTAGAATTTTAATAGTTTATTTCTGCTCAGTTTTTCTGCTCTTATTTTAATTTGTTTTTGCCTTAAGGAGAAAAAAAAGGGCGACAAACGAGACCTGTGACTCCAGGGGGAAATCATGGATCAGATGCCTCACACCAAGTCACTGTGTAAACAACACCAGGTTCATGTTTTAGTGTGAGGAATGAGTGCAGGAGTGTTTTGAAAGAACAAATACAAACACTAACAAGAAGAGAACAAAGAAAACAGGAAGGAGAAGCTCCTTTCCTTTTTGAGTTACTTACTGAGATCATTCTCATAGCAAGTTCATTACACCTTGTGTACTTGTTGTAGTGCGGTTAGCTGTTTCTATATTGGCTGAGAGAAGGAGCAGACCTGTTCCATTTACATTTAAACAACAGAATCTTGTCAGTGGAGGATGTACTTTCTCAAACCTTTTTAACTGGTATCTCGCCTCTGTGTCTCTCTGTGTTCGCAGGACAGGGACCACTGCACGCCTCGCACCAGGACACCTTTCCAGTGATGACTCCCCTCGTGTGGAATTAGTTCACAGCTGTTTAGTCTTATACTTATCCACAACTAGGATTAGTCCATTTACTATTTCTTACAAGTGGGGATCAAGAACATTGGAAGACGTGAGTAGTTTTTGGGAGCAATAAAGATCAATACATAAAAACAGGCAAATGACCTGGTTATACCCAAATACATCAATAAACACATCAAACAAGGTAATGCTTAGGTATGAATTTTCTTGACTTCGTGACTTATTATGAAGCTTAACTTGTTATGAACTGACACGTGATAATGTTCACACATTTAGCTGCAATTCTTTGTTTAACTTCAGAGGGTTAAATGGAGCTTACTCAGATGATGGTGTTGACTGCTTCAAGGATTTTCACTAGAAGTTATATAACTGCAAGTTATATTACCGATGTCTAAGTGTATACAGCGCAGAATTCTTTATTCGTAATGTAATACATGTCCTATTTAATTCTACAAGATAAACAGGTTGGAAAATATTTGTGTAAAATAGATTATGATTATTTTTGGAACATAAAGCCATGCAAACATTGTAAGTGGACATCAAGGAAAAATATAAAATAAAAGAATAGTATAGCATACAGTTACAGGGTATGCCTGTTTTCATTGATTACTAGGGAAGCTCTTTGTCTCCCTCTTGTGGCCATTGTTGTCTTAGCCAACAACCATATCAACATAAGTGACATGAAGTTACAGAAATTAATTAAAACTGAAACGTATTTTTATAAACACGATTTGACAGTGTGTTTTACATATTCTGGTTGAATATGACATTTGTGTCGATAAGATTATAAAAAACATAACCATACATTTACCTGATACTTATATCCAAAGTGACTTATGAGTGAGTATATCTTGAGCAATTGAGGGTTATGGGCCTTGCTCAGAGAACCAACAGTGGCAACTTGGCAGCAGTAGGGCTGGAACCGGTAAGCTTCTGACTACATGTCAAGTATCTTAACCACTGAGCTACCACTGATCACTGCTGAGGGTAATCATAAATGTTAGAATTTAAAATGTTGGATACTAAACTATTTAAAAAAACATTTTGGAACATTTATTTATTTCATTTCCCCTAACCTTTGACAGCAAGGCTAGTACAGACCTCTGTATATGCATCTTCTTACCCCTTCTCTCTGCACACAAAAAATAAAACGCATTGAGAAGAGACTAATTGCCCAAAGGATAAAAAATAAAATGACATATATAATGATAAAAGGAAAAGGTAAATAGATAACAGTAGATGTGTCAATATAAAATCAAAAGTCATCTAAACAGAACTCAATGCAATAAGTGTGTTTTGAGATGTTTTTGTTTTGCTGTTTTTTTTTTTTTTTGTTTTTTGTTTTTTTTTTGCTTTCAAGCGCTAATGCCATTATGAGTTGCTAGACCATGAAGACATTTAAAGACATTTAAAGAATAATAAAATAATTTGATTTTGCTGTAAAAGACAGATGTCATGTTCACACTGCACAACTGCACTGCTTAATGTGAGCAGACATCCGGCAGACACGCTTATCTATAGCAACTTACAGTTTCAACTATATTACAGAGCTAGGTCCATATAGCGGTAGGAGTTTGATTCAGTTCAGTTCAGCTCACTCAGGCTTTCATTTCTGTTTTCTTGTCTTCAGGTTTTGTTTCATTGTCCCTAATAGGTCCAACTTGTGCTTGTCTACTCATGTCTCACTGTCCTCCTTTGCTTGATGTCACAACTTCATTGATACCTAAAGTGAATGTTGGAAATATCACATGTTCTTTGAGTAGGAATCAAACATAATTGCTCTAATATCCCCTGTTGTAGCCCACACCACCTCCACCCCAACCAGCTACTCTCTGTTGCCCTTAATGGACGTTCTCTTGCGACTTGGGTCTCGGACACATGCACACAAGTCTAGAACCTCCAGAAAGTTGGACTAAACATTAAATGCTTATTTCATTTTTTTTATTTATGTCTCTCTTTAAACAGCCAGAGGAGGATGGGACCCCCTTTGAGTCTTGGTTCCTCTCGACGTTTCTTCCTCATGCTCTAGGGAGCTTTTCCTTGCCACTGTCACCCTTGGCTTGCTTACTGGGGGCTTGGACTTGGACATTTGAAAAGCTGCTTTGTAATAGCACCTGTTGTAAATAAAATAAAATAAAATACAATTTTAAAAAGTACTTTATAAATAAATTTTGAGTATTTGATTTTTATATGTAATCTTAAAATGTATAAGATAACAAAAATTTGTTTTTTAATCATTACATTTTTTCACTTAAAACAAAAATATAATTTGGATAGTCCCAATAATCTAGAAAAATCAAATCTCATCATTACAGTGCCAACAACACATCAACATCACCAGACTTCAAAGCACTTGTCTGAGAGGAAGATTTGTATGCCTGTAATTCTGTTGTTGAAGAGCCTATAAAATCAAAATAGGCTTTTAAATTTGAAATTTTAAACTCAAATAAATACAGCCTTATTTTAAATGCCTAAACACACACACACACAGTTACCTCACAGTGTGAATATTGTTGTTGGTGGAGAAAGTATCATAGATCCTCTTTGCTGACACATCAGTGATGTCATTGTGACTGAGGTTGAAATTACATGGATTATAATTACCACATTGTTCAGGATTCCCAAACACACCTCCCTCTACTAAATCACCGTGTAGTACAAATACCTGTAGATTTATATATCAATGAATTAAAGTAATGAACGAATGAATGAATAAACGAATGATTGAATTAGCAAATGAATGAATAAGCAAAGCAATAAATAGTATATTTGTGTCAGTGGACCTGAGTCATTAATGGCCAGATAATTATGCATTTTGACATTTTAAACAAAATATCATTTCTTTCAGTTCTTGTACACATGACTTGTTATCTATCAGGCATGAAACTGTAAATCATAAAGAGTCTGTTATGCCTTATTTCTCTTTTTAATGAGAACATGTGTTTCTACAAGCAGTCTGGATATTCTGTAGACCACAGAGATCCATCCTGCCAAGTACAGGCAGTGATCAGTGATCCAGGCAGCCAGTGAGAGAGGTCGTCATTTCCAAATAAAATCACCAAGAAAATCAAGCTTTTTGCTGTTTGCTTTTGAAAAATAAAGTCCTTGAAGGAACACAGGATATGACTGAATGATCAAAGTTACATTTATATAGAGCCTTTCAAGGAACATACAATGCTTTACAATGAACACGCACAGCTTCTTTGTTCAGTCCCTGCCGGATTTTGTGTTAAATTGTGAGAAAAAGAGTAAAATGTGTTATATCTATGTTAGTGTTCACTGTGCACTCAACAATCAAGACTCTCTACACATTCCTCCTCCCGCTTGTCCACTCACTCCAGGATGTGGGCTTTGTGCTGGTGTGCGAACAGCATCTGCAGGCAGTGGTTAGTGAGCTGACAGTGGCTAAGGTCCAGTTCTGACAGCCCTTCAGAATGTTCCAGAAACAGTGCCAGTGACCTACAGGCCTGCTGGTCCAGCCAGGTCTGACGGAGGATCACCATCTTACCCAGAGCCCGGGAGAGAGCCACAGCGCGTCTCACACACTCCACATCAGTCCCCACACAGAGAAGAGACAGGAACTGGAGCAGCATGGCTTTATTGCTGCTGAACACACTCAACATTCTCCAACATGTAGAGTCACAAAACACTAACACACTCACATAACTACTAACATTAATGCTATTTACACACATTTTGTTTCAAATGATAAAATTCTTTTCCCTTTTCCAGAATGTTTCCCTAGTTTGTGTGGTGTTGAGTCAGTGGCTTACTGAAGGGTGACTGTGTGTAAAATGGGGAAGAGTTGCCCTCACAGCCGTGTAGAGTGAGCTGTGTGTGTGTGTGTGTGTGTGTGTGTGTGTGTGTGTGTGTGTGTGTGTGTGTGTGTGTGTGTGTGTGTGTGTGTGTGTGTGTGAGAGCTCGCTCTCTGGATGACCATGGAGACGACTCTGCAGTCCTCAGTGCTCAGAGTCAGTGTGTGTTTCTGTGTGTCTGCTGTGAGGTCCAGAGCAGAGCAGCAGGAGAAATCCAGTCTGTGCTGCAGAGCGAAGAGCAGATCTGTTGCTGCTGCCCCCTGCTGTAGTTCAGAGACACTGTAGCAGTGGAGCAGCCTCAGCAACAGCAGCCTGTCAACACGGAGAAAACAAAACACACACAGACAGTGGCAGGGCAGTTAATTTCAGGTTAATATAAATATTTCACCTAAATTTAATTTTATTCTGAAGTAAATATCCATGGATATTGCTGATTACCTGACAGGAGTCTCAATAAAACCTAAATGATGCTGGCACAAAATGACTTTTGAGGAAACTCGTGAAAAACACATAAACGTACATAAACGTTTATATAACACTCCCTAAACAGACCAGTTCTGTGTTAAAATTCTGATTGTGAGAAAAGTTCAAGCCTGAGACGGGAGACGTGTTAGAGCAGTGGCTCAATGCTCTCCAGCTCCGCCTTTGGTATGGAGGTGAAAAGCAGGCTGAGAGAGACTGCTGTGCAGTGCTGGAGGGTGAAGCGCAGGGCAGCACAGTGGACAGAGTCCAGCTCTCTGCTGTTCAGGTTGATGCAGTTCTCTGCTGAATTCAACAAGCTGGACACACAGTGAGCAGAGCCAGTCTGATAGATCTCTCTGATGATGGACAGTACAAAGCTGGAGCTCAGCCTGGGGAGAAGACACACACACACACACACACAAAAACACAGACACACATTTCCAGGTCTCATGCTGTACAGTATAATTAAAGTGTTTGGACTGTTACTAACTGTGTGAACAATCTGAGCCACACAACACATGACTGTATTCTCTCACCTTCTGATCTGAAGTCTGGCCAGTACACGCAGAAGGTCTCTGGGATTTTGTTACTTAATGTTGGGGATGTGTAGTGGTCCCATGAGCTGGTGGAAGCTCGTCTACTTTGCCGTAACGTCACCCTTTCGCCTTGCTGTCTGGATGCGTACTGTCTGTCAGACTAGCAATTCATCTACACTTCTCACAGATAAAACTGCCACTAATGACGAAGAATAAACATGCTGCATTCAGTGCTCTGAAACAGAACATAAGTCATGATGAAAAAGCAAAATGTTAACATTACTTATGTTTGTGGTAGTTCCTTAGATATAGTTTGTGATGATAAAATAGTTTTCCATGGAAGTTGCCAGTTTCCAGGTAGAAAGTAGTTAAATCCAACAAAACATTTGTTAAACAGATAGAGAGCAGTAAGAGCTAGTATGCTGAAACTACCTGTTTCAAAAACAGGAAGCTTCCTTATGAAGGTAAGAGGTTCTTATGAACCTCAGCATTTTGACAGCAAGTATTAACCATGGCTATAAAACAATGTGAATAATTCAGTTATGGGATTAATCCACAAAATAGAACATCAAATCTAATTATTTGGCCAGTACAGGGTTATGCAATATTCCTTCATCTCAGCAAAATGCAATAGCTTGACTTCCTTAACTGATTAATAATTAAAAAATATCTTTCTTGACTATAAGAATATAGCTTACCCATTAGAAAGATTAAACATCCAGTCAGCGTGTATCCTGGCATGTTAATGTAAAAGGCAGCTCCTACTGGATTTGGGGAAAGATTAGTAAAAGATTTCAAGTATCTGCAAAGCAGAAAACTGCCTATTCAACAGGCATGAATGATCTGCTACCGAAGTAGTTGTGTTATTTGCATAGCCTAATTAATATCATTAGATCATGTTCTATTACCTATATTGTTATATTAAAATGTTGCTATTGCTTTTTTGCTTCACAATTGTTACACACAATTGCTGCACCTGATACAAGGATAGGAATTTCAATTTATTCATACTGAATATAAGAATCATTAATGGCTGCTGAGTGAAGCACTTTCATTGAAAATTCATCCACCAATTTAAATTTTTATTTATTTTTTTATTTTTTGTAACCACATCAGCCAGGAATACATTCCAGCTCTGTTTTAGAACACTGGCTGTGATTCATTACATTTTGGCAATTGTGAAAACAAACTGGATGATACTTCTAAAAGTAATTGTGTTTGCAGTTTATTTGCACAGTTACATGAACAACACTGGTAGCATAGTCAACAGGCTTGATGGTTTTCCAGTGCACGACACTGTGATACCAGGGCTGGCCCAAGCCTGTTTGGGGCCCTACGCAGAAATCTGAGCTGCCACTGACATAGGTAAAAAACAAATAGAAATAAATACATGGTCTTTGGCACCCTCTTGGCGGCCTTGGCAGGCTCTCATTTTGCTTATACGGCGGGACAATTGTTCTGCTGTTATCCTACCTATTGAGCAGTCCTACCTAGATTTAATGTACTTATGTACATTACCCTTAGTCCAGGTTTCTGGTGTTTATTTTAGATGGATTTTTGGTTGTATATATTATAATTAGGCTACTGTGGACAATTGTATACCGTATAGCTACAGCACCTGTACTTCACACACATGTAGTAATCGGATCTAGAAAGTTGCCAACCCTATTAAAATATTAGGTTTATAGTATAATATTTGAATTAAACAGACAAAGCATTAATCACAATCATTTGCATGATGATTAAATCTTGAACCAAAAATGTATCAGAGAGCTGTAGTGTTTTTTAGAGACACACACCCAATAAAACTGTGCTTGACCATTTCTTGCCCTCTATATCATTCTCTGCAGTTTACTGAGAAAGACCTGACACTGGGTAATGCCATTGTCTATTCGAAGGCCAAAACAACAACAATCTTGCTTATCAAAGACTCACTCCACCCTGACCACAGCCTCTTCTTTTAGAAGCCATGAGAAAACCACCATCGCAGCTTGAGAGCACAAATCTAGCCTCTTAAGAGGTGTTATGTTCCACAGGCAGATCGATATCTCAATGCGGTCTACATGAAAGCAATTTTCTTTCCATGAGTGCAAATTGCACTTTTAATGCCTGATATTTCAGCCACTCATTTCTCTCACTACATGACAAAACTCTCGAAACTTTTCTCCAAAAGCACTGAATGTTATTCTAACCATTTATGGCCTTTCTCCAATCATGTACACAAAGTCCAGTATGATTCCAAATGTCATCAAAAGATATATCTGTTTGTAGCTGAACAACTTATACAATGCGATCTTTCTTCTTTGTGTCAAATGAACTTAACAATTGAAACATCCAAAACTGGCTGTGTTTCTTGCCAACATACTGGTGTTTGGACATGTGGGATTACTTGCATGTCGCTTTCAATAACTCAGTTGGTAGAGTAGAAGTTAAAACTTAAAAAAAAAGTCATCCTTAGGCTGTCGGCTCAACTCCAACTCACACAAACTTTATGTTTTAATGCAGAATCTGTCGTTTTATATGAGCATAAAAAGAGGTTTTTCCCTGACCGGGAATCGAACCCTGGCCGCTGCGGTGAAAGCGCCGAATCCTAACCACTAGACAACCAGGGACAAAGCTGCTGAGTTTACATGAGAAGACCATTTTTCAAAGTCTGCACTCCTACTATTCTGACAGTGTTTGGATGCATACTGGACTTGGTATGCATGAGTGGAAAAAGGCCATAAAGCGAGTTATTCATCTTTCTCTTTGTTCTACAAAAAAATGAAGTTTGCAAGAGTCAGGGCTCTTTTTTACCATCTGGGAAAAGAGGGAACGCTGGTGTCACTAACATGGAAAGAGCTGTTATATATTCCCCATTTGTCTCCTTAATGTTTCTGACATTTTAGCCACTCATTTCTCTCTCTACATGAAAACACTCTAGAAAATGTTCTCCAACAAATACGGAATGTTATTCTAAGTACTCAGAAAATAGTCTTTTCCTCCCCCTTCTGACGCGTGAACTTATAGACGCCCTTGATTGCACGGTGTCTCTGTAATTGACAGGGGAGAGAGCGTATGCCACTCCCTCTCTCCCTAAGAGTACAGCCAATTATGCTCTTCTAGACTCTCGGCCACAAATGGCTGTGACGCCATCAGTTTCAAAGTTAAACACAACTCCTATAGTACTAATAAAAGCTTCACACTCACCTCAGCTGGGACATGGCAGACACTGAAGGAAACTCCTCACTTCACTCTCTTCATCTGACCAGTCATTAAGCTCCACTGGTTTCTTCACTGTTTGGAGTTTCAGCACTTCTAGCACTTGTAATATTAGAATAGAATCCCTTTATTTACTAAAGGTACACAGAAATGTACACTGGTACACAGAAACTTACTGTATGTAAGAGTGCAATAGTTCAAAGCTGTATTAGTGCAGATAAATACAACTACAGTGCCATTGCAGCTTTTAATGCTGTTTCAGTATCAGGGTCTTCAGGAAGGCTCCACCTGGCAACCCTGAAGTGCCTTGCTATGCTTAAAACTACACACACACACACACACACGCACACACACACACACACACACAAACACAAACACTTAACAAGGTGAGTTCTGCTTATTTGTTATTGGAGATTTGTTAAGAAGGCTGATCGCCATTTAAAATTAGATTTCACAAACTGTAATTGTTACACTGGTGAGTTTGAGGTAGAGATGCACTTTCATTAATACTGCTTACACTGTGTTTCTTTACAACACGCATGGACGTGTTGAAGCATCTCATATGCATGGAACACTAATACTCAGAGCATTGGAAGGTTGAAAACAGAAGCTATCTGGCTCACACAATGTTTTAAATGTGCCAAGGGAAATTCCAAGTGTGGCCATCCTTGAGTGGAGTGGAAGATAAATATGTTTTTTTTTGTATTTCAAAGCGGCTGTAAGAGTATAACAGGCAGTTTAGAACATGTCAGTCCCTCCATGTAATTTGAGAGAAAATATCCTATGAAGATTGGACCAAGATTCCTGCAGAGTATTTTCAGCACATAGTGGAAACTATGCCAGAAAGAATTGCTGCAGTTCTGGAGGCCAAAGAAGGTCCAACATGCTATTAAATGGGTGTACTTAAGCCCACTTTGTCCTATAATAGGATGTTGCTGGAATGTATGTGGATGTTGTTGGAATGGCCGCAGAGTTGCGGCAGCAGTACAGGTAGTCTGTAATCCTTTCCCCCATCCGAGTGAGTTTGCCCTATTGCACGGGGTCGAGTTATGATGTGAATGTTTAATTACACAGGATGGATTGTGGGCGACAGAACCGAACAGCCTTCAGGATTCAAGTAAAGAAAGGTGAAACTTCTCCAGCCTTTGAGTTAATCACAGGACTATTGCATAGCAATTAGAGATAACAGAACAGCTTTCGGGGGGTTTGGGTGGGTTGCCTTATCCGCCCCTTTAACAGAGTAGTCACAATTCAAATTTCCCTTGTTCCATTGTTTACAAGGCATTATACATGTGGTTTGTTTATAGTGCACGGAGTAATATGCAGCAAGTCTGGTCTGTCTGCTTTGGAAGAGAAACATTTGGCCAAAAGAGCAAGACACAGCCAGGAGGATGATTGGTAAGAGCACATCATAATATGCACCTTAAAGCTGTGCTCTACAGATAGGACCTGTTCCATGACTGCATATATAAATTTTTTTTACTGACATTGCCATTTATATCTGGCCATTTACAGTGCACTCTTGCTCAGTGCAGCACTTGAAGCTGATTTTCCATTATGTTCAAGAGATGTTTGACCCGGTCAGGGTGACACACTTTAGTGCGGGCAGCAGTATCCTAGAGGACACTACAGACAGTGACGGAGACATCTCAGAGCGTGAGGTGAGAGGTTGAGTTTTTTGTTACTCTCTCTACGACATACTTTTCATGCCAGCTACTATTGTCCAGTTCAGCCAAATTTAATTTACTGCCTTGTATTATGATATATAAATTGCTGAACATCTTATCACTCAGTTTCAAACATTCCCTCAGCTGTTTTAAGCCATTTCGGTTATTCAGAAGTACTGCTAAATGGATGTGGTGGGAAAATGAGAGCACATCAAACACAGACAGCTTTATGCATTGAGTAGTAAAGAGTAAAATTTTATTGATTTCTGTCCCCTGTATAACAGAGTAAAAGGACTGACGCGCAGTACGGTCCCCCTCCCCTTATACAGAGAACAGAAGAAAGAGAAAAAAAAGAAAAACGACTCCTACAGAGTATCGGCTAATTCATGTTTTGGTTAGCCTGAGCGCTGAAGGCTTCTTCTATCGCTATGGTTAGAACGGTATGTGAGCAGCTGGTGTACCTGACTCACATGCTTATCTGCAGACTGTTATGCTGTGACTATAGAAACATAAAGCAAAGTAAAATAAAGCAAAGTAAATTTCCACAAAATGAAGTAAGGTAAATTCCCACAACATTTCCCCCCTTTATTCTATATCACACATTATCACACATTTATTCAGCAAATAGCACTACGATGTCTTCATGTGGATCACCAGCACCGCCCATCTTGGGGAGCAGAATGTCTTCACTGAGCTGCGGTTGGTCATTGGCATGGCCGCTGAGTGCTGGCATGGTGAACACACTAGAAAGACGTCTGACACGCAATGACAAAAAAGGAGGTAAACACAGAAGAAGAAGAAAAAGAAGAAGAATGAGTAGCAGAATGGGCAACGCTACAGCCGCTACTGCAACTGTAGGCTGCGGAGTGAAGGCAGATCACATAAGATTCATATAATCAGTAATATTAGCGCTGAGATCTGGAATGTAAAAACAGCAGGAAGTGTTAATCATTTTGCACACTCCTCCTTCCTTCATGGTTAGGAGATTTAATACTATTCTATGTTGAAGCACTGCTGCCCTTATCACTTGTTGTTCTATCTTTAAGGCACCTATTGCTGCTAAGGTGTCATTAACTACTTGCAGTAACTGATAAGCTAAGCCATTGATCTTTTGCAGGGCTGCTACTGTGCCACCGCCCAGGAAAAGGGACCAACCAATGGTTTCACCCGGAGTGGTCCATGGGTCCCTCAGAATTCTACCACAATAGTCTGTGCTGGTTATGTCTCTCCTCACCCTGTGCTGCTTGGCATGGGGAAGTGTATACACCTGCGTCCTTGTGCGCACTACAGCTGGATAACAACAACCAGTCCAGTTCTGTGGCAATTCACCATAGGCCACCGAACCACCGACCCACATTACATTCCAATACCCCTGCAGGGTTGTCATGGAGCAATTCCACAGGGAACTGCTATTGGAGTCACTGCAAGTGCCATTGCTGTGCACCTGCACATAATCGATGCATCTGGACCAGACTTCCGGCACCTGCTGCTTCATCTGCTATACAAATATCTCACCCTTACTAGCTGCCACATGCAGCATCATTTTCGGTGGTGCGGGGTTAGTGGGACTGGGACAGTTTGAGGTCTGGTTAATAACCTGGCACATAGAGATTGTCATATTCACTTCTCCTTCGTCTGCGTTTTTCAGAGGGATTACAGTCCTTGGAACACTGGTGTGCTGGCACACCAGGTACTCTTGCTCGATATGTTGGGCATGCACAAGGGCTGACATACACGCTGTATTTTGTTGGCATTTAGCTGCTAATCATTCTGCTTCAGTGGCGTTGGGACCCTGAAATGGTAACAAGTCTTCTCATAAGTCATGGGATTCTTCATCCATATTAATATTCAGTCTATGTTCTGACTGTGTTAGCTGTGTCTGATTTTCTCTACCGTCTCTTGACGGTTCCGAGTGTCGAAAGGGTAGGCCTTGCCTTTAACACCCTACTCAACACAGTTCCGACCTAGTCTGTTTGGGTGCTGCTGCTTGGAGTTGGGGCTGGTGTCGGAGCCTTCTTACAGTGTGTGTGATGTACCCAGGTTCCTCGTCCTTCTATTTTGACAGCAGTGTGGGTTGTTAACAGGAGGTTCTAGTTGTCTCCACCTCGTGCCTTCAGTGGTGGTAGCCCCTGACTGAATTTCCCGTAATGTGGCCTGCGGGGTAGCAGCAGTTTCCTGTATTTCTTGCACAGCGGTTTTAGTTGCAGCTGCCTTTGCTACTCTATCTGCAAAAGTATTCCCCTTGCTGATTTGGTCTTCTGTAGTCCTGTGAGCTGCACACTTAACAACTGCAATTGTCTTTGGCAGCGAAATGGCTTCTAGCAAGATGGTGATGTCTAATATATTTACCTGAGCTTGTCAGGAATTGCCTATGTTTCCATATGGCTCCAAAATCATTAACAGTTTTGTCTGCAGCTAGTTTGCATGCTTCCGTCAGTGCTACTAGTTCAGCAGCCTGCGCTGAATAGGAGGATGGTAATACTTCTGTTTTAAGTATTTCATGATCTGTTACTACCACGTATGCTTCCCTATTGACCCCTGTGTCGTCCCTGCATGCTGACCCATCCACATTGAGGCATAGGTCTGGGTTACTTATGGCTTCTTCAAAGAGATCAACCCGCGGTATATATACTTCAGCTAAGACTGCTGTGCAGTCTTGTGGATCTCCATCCTCCTCCGTAGGAAGGAGTGTAGCTGGGTTCAGTGTTATACACCTTTTGACAGTTATATTAGGCATATCTAAGAGGGTGGTGTGGTATCTCAGCTACCACTGGGCTGATAAGTGTGACACTCTTTGGTCCTGCAGTATTCGGTGTAATGCGTGTGGGACTAAAACAGTAAGAGGGGAGTATGCCACTATGGTTTAGGTAGCGAAATTATGGCTTGTGGTCGGTTTTGAGACAGCTTGTGTGTATTTCCCCCTTTAATGATATGCCCCAAGAACGTCACTTCCTCCTTACAATTCTGTAATTTTGCTCTACTAGGTCAGTTACATGTATGTTACATCTGAAATATTTCCATGAGCTTTTATGCAACATACTAAACAAAGGTTAGGAACAGGCTAAGTCAAATCAGGCTAACTCTCAGCAGGTCAAAAGTACTTCAGACTGCAAACTATGATCTAGTATTTTATCACATTTTATCATAATTGTAACACAGGGAGGCTTGGCAGGATACAAAAGAAGAGCAATGATGCATACAACGATGTTTATTTAGAGACATGGAAGACAACGTAGCACTAAGGCTATCGTGGGATCAAACACTGACAACGTTAACCTTTACACAAAGGACTTATATACGCAAACAATAACAACACAATGAAGGGCAGCCGTGAAACACAAGGGAGCATGGCCACACGGATGAACACACACACACACACACAAGCAAACACACACGGGGAGACGTTTGGGGGGGGGGGGGGGGCGTACCATGACAAGAATATGTTCACACATGCTCGCTCGCTCGCTCTCTCTCTCTCCCCATCCTTTCAGCCTTTGGGTTTCAATAATACCCCCAGGGCAGACAGAGCCACTATTCAAGCAATGTAATATTCTTTAATATTCTACTCTGGCTCCTCCTACCTCTGCAATGACATCCTCAGCTTTTATTTCAGTGGGTGGCGTGTGATGTCATAATGCAGCCGCATCAATTAAGCGATTATGATGTAGTCAAAGAACAGATTTTTCAAATGAACAATTTCTGTGACCCATTTTTAGACTACAGATCACAGATAACGGGTACACTAAATTTATTATGGGTCAGTGCGGTAGTTACAATTGCAATCCAAGACGCAAGGAACATGTTCCTTCTGAGAAATATGAAAAGGAAAAGCACGGGATATTTGGTAAATATGGGAAAAAGATAAACAAAAAAACACGAGCCCAGATCCCTGCCAGAATAGAGGATGACTTCTTTAAAGGTAAGTTCTGAGCACAGCCACCACTTGGATGAAATGTGTGTGTGTGTGTGTTTGTCTGAGAGAGAGAGATCTACGTAGAAGTGTTCTAAGTATCTATACAATGCTAATAAGACATTTTCTGTTACTTTTTAAACAGATACTAGAACAAATTCTTTAATGAAGAATGACTTCACTACTGAGGGAACTCAATCAGCCATAGTAAGTAAAGTAGAACCAAGACAAATGATTTAAAGCCATACTGTGGCAATGGACAAAAGCCACAAAAAATGGAAAAACAGCTATGGTGAACAGTGATGCTAATTGAATGCTTGTACTTAAGTACACTGAAATGTCTCTGAATATAAATTACAAATGCATTTCAACAAATGTTCGAGAATTTAATTAAAAACACTAATGTAAATGTATTTAGAATATATTTAGAACACATACATTTAGCATATGCAATCTTTGTCAGTTGCAGGAAAAAAAAAATACTGTTGGTGGGTTTTTTGTTTGTTTGTTTTACATTCTCCTTACTATAGAATTAACAGTCGACTGTTCGGTGACTTTGCATGCTGAGTTGTAACACTGATTATTAGTATAATTGTGGCAAGAATCAAAATCAACACTAGCTAAAATGACTGAATGCATTGGAATTTATTATTCCAATAGCACAATTTGAATGGGTCTACGGTACCTTAGAGTGTCAGGTCCTGTTATTTCTGTTGAACATTTGATGTTTGCGGGCACATTTTTAAATCATTAGGCCTGCAGGCTATGTGATTACGGCTATGCGATAAAAATTGTATTTGTTTCCTTTCCAGTCCAATTCAAATTATAAATTACAAATGTATCAAAATGTAATTAAAGTCATATTTCAATTAAATGTATTTAAATACTGTTCAACAATATTTCTACTCATATCTACAGGTGGAACCTAAAAATATGAATATCAATGAGAGGGATAAGTGTATTGAGGACCTGGAAGCCGTGTTTGCTAAAGTGAGAAAGTCTGCAGTGGAGCAGAGCAATCCTAACGCTTGTTTTCCATAAATTCTCACAATGCTATGAACTATGCATTTCAAGTAGATGTAATTAAATATTGCTTAACACTGTTTCTCTTCATAGTTGGAGGTGAAACTGAATTCTTTTATAAAGATGGAATATGGTTCCTGTGAATATGATATGGGCCAACTGATTGAGGAGATGGAATCCACAGTTGCTAGAGTGAGAAAGTCTGCAATGGAGCAGAGCAATCCTAACACTTGTTTTCCATAAATACTAACAATGCAATTAAATATGCATTTCAAGTAGATGCAATTAAATATTGCTCAACACTTTATTTGTGTCTGCAGGCGGCCAAACTGTTAGGATTAGAAGCCGTACTTGCTCGGGAGGATATGGCTGCATAACCTCTGATGACAGCAATAAAGAGCATTAAAAATAC
The DNA here is from genome assembly GCF_041902795.1 of Electrophorus electricus. NCBI lineage: Eukaryota > Metazoa > Chordata > Actinopteri > Gymnotiformes > Gymnotidae > Electrophorus > Electrophorus electricus. The sequence goes on along the minus strand of NW_027658793.1, from coordinate 232,155 downwards.
TCTGACATTTTTCAGTCTAATCCCTGCCTATGTTGTCTGCAACACAGTCAATTATACCATGGATAGTAATTATATCTTTTTTTTTTTTTGTCTCACAAACATTCTGAATGTAACATTTCCTACAGCTTTAAAAATACAATCACCATACTTGGCACCCACACTATTTTTTCCCTTCATGTCCACTTACATCTATGTGACTTAACAATCACAATTCATTTTTACACAATCAATTTCCAACCTCTATATATATATCGCTCGGAATTCAACAGACACCTGACTCAAGTATTTTTATTTTAATTTCCTCCATGTTGTTTATAATAGGCCTACAGTAAGAAATCCTTTTAAAGGTGATCGCCATTTCTACCACTGTATACTGTTGAAGCATACAAGTTTTTATTCAGTGAGAGATATGTCATTTATGGGGATTAGGTACAGCGTGTTTTGTTCAGGACATTCACGACGATATATGTTCTAAATGGGATTGTAAAATAACTAGCTAGCTAGCCATGTATTTAGACAGAACCTGAATTGTGTTACATGGGGATTTTTATCCTATGTTTTTAAGGCTGCATTATGTACAGCCTAGCATAAATAAATATGCAAGAATGCAGAGCATAAATAGTCCATAGTTTATTTTCCCTTCTATATAAGCCCGCAGGTTCATAGGTGACTAGCTTTTATAATGTCATGTGTAATTTGAGCATAATGGTGGAAACTTCAAAGAACAATATGGAAAAAAAGGAGGGTTGTTTACATAATTGCCCTTGAAAAAGTTTATAAGAATTAAACTCTTGTGTACCCCTCAGACATTCTCCAGAGGGTCCCTCAAAAGCATGTTTATATTTAAGTTGCAATAAAGGACAGGACCAGCTATTCTCTTCAACTAATTCTGATATCAAGTGGAAACAAGTTGTCAGGTTCTGGTCCGCACCGAACCAGGAACGCAGACACAGACACGTACACACATATCCGCACAAATCACCTACCACGACCACTGCTCGGTTCACAATCACACACTTATCAACCATCACGATCACCTGCTTCTAATTAACTCTCTCCCTATTTAAACCCCTCATGTACCATCCTCCAGTGTTTCCCATTTAGCATACTGTGGACTAAAGCTGAGCATGTCTTCATGAGCTTCCCCACATCTGTGTTTTTAAAACTTTTTGGCAATGCTTTGTGTGACTAATATCCTGCCTTTTTATCCCTCACCCATGTCTTGCTCAGGTGTCAATATGTCACATAACTAAATTAGTGTTCTATTATTTTCTTAGTTTGTACAAGAAGTACAAATATGTAGCTATCTAACATTTATAATGTGTATTGTTTCTTATTTTGTTAACATTAAAATGTAAAACCAAGTGAAAACATTTAAATGTAAAAACAGGTTTGACACTGCTTTGGATCTAGTGAAAATACTAGAAGCTGTCAACACCATGACCTGAGCAGTCTGCATTTAACACATAGAGAGAGAGACAGAGACGATGTACGACAACAACCAAAGGTATTCAGATCTTAAGGGAATCCTTTCACTTAGTCTTCAATTATGCACTCCATAGATGTCATGAGGGACAGCCTCACAAGAAAGGAGGCCTGGTGCATGGCATGCAGTGGTGCCTATCATGCGAACACAGAGAGAGACAGAGACAAGGTAGCAGACAACAAGCAAACGTGTTCAACTGCTGTCAGGTCTTTCTCAGTAAACTTCAGAGAATGAAGTACAGGGCAAGCACTTGAACATGCACATGTTCTTCCCTGGATACAGACACTTTGCCTCAAAGACAGTTGCCTCACAGGTTTGTTCCAAAATGACTTCCCTTGTCCCTTATTCCCTTATGCAACAGGAATTGAAAAGAAAGGTGTGAGCAAGTATACCCTCCACTGACAAGCTCCTGTTGTTTAAGTGTGAATGGATTCTGTGACTTGAACAAGTCTGCTCCTTCTCTCATCCAATATAGAAATTGCTCACCGAACTACAATGAGTGAACAAGGTCTAATGAACTTGCTGTGAGAATGATCTCAGTAATTAACTCAAAAAGGATAGGCTCAGAAGTGATTTTTTTTTTTTTTAAGTAGGAGGATTTTGATATTTCAAGCTTGCCAGCAGAACTAGCTAGCCTAACCTGGGATGACAGCCAATGCACAGCATCACAGCTGGGGGAAACGGATGTGAAATGTCAGTTTAATCGGCAAGGCTCAAGGCAACAGGGTCCTGTCCCTTGACTTAGGTTGATCTAGAGGTATTTCAAGAAACTTCTCAAGCGCACTTTAGTGGCAAAGAACAATATTTTCACTTGAACAGGGACCACGGATTAAAAGTCTGATGCTCTACTGACTGAGCTATTCAGGAGAGAAGCAATATCAGAAACATTACAAGTGCAATGTACATGTATGCAAAGAAAATTGAGTTCATGTGTATCGCATTAAGATGTCAATCTGCCTATGGAACATAACACCTCTTACGAGGCTCGATTTTTGCTCTCAAGCTGCGATGGTTTTGTCATGTTGTCTAAGAGAAGAGGCTTTGGTCGGTGGAGTGAGTCTTTGATAACTAAGATTGTAACTAAGTTTGAAATTGCTCACCGCACTACATCGAGTACACAAGGTGTAATGAACTTGCTATGAGAATGATCTCAGTAAGTAATTCAAAAAGGATAGGCTCATCATGATGCATTAGCTAACAATCGGCACTCATACACAAGTGTGAATGTTCAACATTCATTCAAGCATCTCGAGGTCACAGTCTGTAGTGTGTACAAAAGGAATCTAAAGGAAAGGTTTGAGCAAGTGCATCCTCCACTGATAAGAGATATAACTTTAGACTCCAATTGTAACATTAGAAAAAAAGATGTACATACAGTCCATTTGTTTAAAATGTTCTTTGATGTGAAGCTCATATTATTTTGCCCCCACTTACGCAGAACTTGATTGTTGGAAGAATACAACAGGGGAACTTTCAGTTGTACTTCACATCACTGACACTGTGTAGACTTTAACTAATGTACAGTTGTGTAGCTTTAGAGTTGTGTACAATTAGAGCAAGTGACCTAAGCAACATGTATTGCATACACAGTTTGCCTTAACAAACCTATCACTTCATCATGGTCAGAATATTTGTTATAGATACATGTAATGCTTCAGCATTGCTACTAGTTCTAATACACTCAAACTAGTGCACCAGAGTGGGTGATGGTAATGGTACTGTTAGAAGCAAACCTATATGACTGGGGTTGGGCTTCCACACACTGTCCCTTTCTCCCAATTCACAGAGCGGAAACGACTCGTTTTCAGCCTGTTTTTTTTTTTTTTTTACACAACCAATTTCCAACCTCTATAGATATCGCTTGGAATTCAACAGGCACCTGTTGCTACTGCACCTTTAAGACGGATGTAAGATAAATGAGCTCCTTTATGATTGGCTGCCCTGTATTGCGCTTCATTCAAAAGGTACTCAGAGCTGAAATGCCTGAGAAAGGCAATTTAAGTGGGTGTGCTAAACCTCTATAGGCTGAATAGGCAGAGATAGGTCAATAAAGTGTTCTTGTGACATTAGAAATACAAATTTCAAAAGGGGCATTTTTGGCAGCTTAACTGACATAGTTAAGAATTTTAACATTTAAAATATATATATTAAAAGGAGAATGTTACTTATTTCACTCTGACTGTAAAACAGTGCATATTTTGTTAAATGGGATTTCCATCCCATGTTTTTAAGGCTGCCTTATGTATAAATAAATAGGCAAGAATAGGTCAGTCTTCCATTCTGTATCACATACCTACCCTTGATAACACCGTGGTAACTGGAAAAAAAACAACCCTTTTTACTCAGTTGTCACTACTTCCAATAAACTTCACGCTAATCTCATAGAAGTCCGCCCCTTTCCGTGTCCTCCGGAAACTGCACTTCCGTTGTGTTGTGACAGGATTTGTTCCTGAAGTTGTATGCGTTTTCTGAATTTGCACCGCATTTCTAAAGTGTGTTACCACTTTGATGAATATGCTTTGTGTATTTGCAGCACGATGGGTTTTCCAGGACACCGTAATTTATGCATGTTTAATTCCATCTTTTATTCACGTACTAAGCCCAACTCTATAGGCTAATATTTATAAAACCGAGATAACCATAGAAACGTCTTCATCTGTGCTTGATACTTTCACGGAAAAACGGAACTGCTGCTTGTCAAGCTTGTTTCATCAGGTTTTATATCATCGTCATGACGTGTTTGAATTGATCCCAGGCATATGCAGTCCTCATCAAAATCCATGCATGTCCTAGGCTGTGAGTAAGGTATGTTCTCTCTCTGGTCACAGTTGGCAAATAAATTATGCATATAGATTGTGGGGAAAACACTTTAGCACGTGTTCTCCAAAGAAGTGTCTTAATATGAGCTATCTAGCTAGTTCCAATGTCAACTGTAATCATAACACTGGGTTTCTCTCTGTGCTCAGGTGTCTTATTCGCATGCCAGTAACATGTTAGCAATATTGCAGTAGTGTGAATTTTTATGTTGCCCGTGATGAAAGGTGACAGGAAATAAAAATCCAAACATTTTTTTTGTTCAGGTCTTTTTAACGGTCATAACCGACACATATTTATCTAACAAAAAATCAGGTTCCTGAGTACCTAAAATATGTCACCATTTTAGGAAGCAGGAAAGCAGGGCTGCTTACAAACATGACATTAGCAAATTATTTTTGGGATATTTTCATTTATGATTTTCCCCTTTTTGTTGTTTGTTAGCTTTTTTACTTTCATTTTTTGTAGGGACTGTGATATATATTTTGTTATTTGAATGCATAATATAGGTTTGGGGCTCCCACAGACACTTGTGTATATACACATATTAGGGGAGATTTTTTCATTGGTTTGTATATGTTTTTGAAGGAATGCACATAGTTCTTATGTTTGAGCCACTTTAAAGATATTTTTTGACTTGTATCAGAAAGGAATGCAAGCATTTATTCATATCAACATTTTCCTTGCAGAGTCATTTCAAAGACGATGCAACAGAATAGTTTTGCTTTTCTATTCTGTATTTTGTTTATTGACAGGTAATTCCACCCTCAACTTTTTAGGGTGCCTCCCCATAATTGCTCAGCTCTTCTGTGTAATAAAAGCAGGATTGGTTTGTATATCACATTGGTGTAGGTCATTTTCACTTGTTATATAAAGAACATTCTAATGGCTTTGGGGGAGACAAACCAAATTAGTCCTTTATAATTGTAATTATATATTACTTTGCTTCATAAGAAGTTTGTAATTATTCCTGTTATTCATCAACTTAGATACCGTGATTTACTGGGGTAGGTCAAATTAAAAGATAATACATCTTTTACATGAGGATGGATTTTATCAAAGCATGCTACATTTGTTACTGTTTTCACTTGAACAAGGAAAATCATACTCAAAACAGATATATAAGTGGACAGTCAGGGTGAAATAAGTAACATTCTCCTTTTAATGTTATATTTTAAAAAAATATTAAAGGTCTTAAGTATGTCAGTGTTTTCGTTAGTCTTTTGGCCAATGTTTTTTTTAAAAAGAGATAAGGAGATACCAGAACAAAATAGAAAAGCAAATAATAGAGGAAGATGGCATGGGATGGAGGGATGGAGGGATGATAAAAGACAGGGGTAGTAATGGATAATTTATTCTATTCTCTCAGCTATTCTCTTTAACTAATTCTGAAGTCTGCATCTTTATTTTCTATTTGAATGTTAACTTTACGACTAGCTGATTGGGGATTTAGGAACGACACTAGCGTTGATTTTGATTCTAGCCACAGTTCTAGTAATAAGCAGTGTTACAACTCTGCATGCAAAGTCACTGAACAGTTGACTGTTAATTCTGTAGTAAGCATAATGCAAAAAATACAACAACATATTTTGTTGTGATTGAAAAAATTACGTCCTAAATACATGCGTTGTAAATACATTGACATTAGTATTTTTAATTAATTTCTAACATTCAGAGACATTCAGAGGTATTTCTATTAAGCCCAGAGTCAGCTACGTCTCCACTCTCTAATTACTCAATGAACCTCAATGGTCTCCCAATCACATCTTCTCTAACAGTTAAAGATCTTGGAGTTATGGATCCCAGTCTCTCGTTCGAAGCTCACGTAAATAAATAATGTTTCTGGGACCCCCTTTCTCCACCTTAGAAACATTTCAAAGATTAGGAGCATGCTCTCCACACATAATGCAGAAAAGGTAGTCCATGCATTTATTGCTTCAATATTGGACTACTGTAATCCCTTACTATCTATCTGTGCTATTAAGTGCCTAAAGTGCCTAGCGAGTTCAAAATGCAGCAGCCATAGTTCTTAATAGAGCTAGAAAATTTGATCACATCAATCATATCTTAGCTACTTTACTTTGGCTCCCAGTAAAATTTCGTATTGATTATAAACTACTTTTAATAATTCCAAATGTGCATTAGACTTTACAGTAACCTAAGACAACCCTTTTGCATGAAGGGAACTGGTAACTATGCTCACACTCCATAATGTGCAAAAGATATTTAAAGTGTTGGACAGTCGAAGCATTATGTGTGTGTGTGCGTGATGTTATTAACGTGACAGTAAAAGCTTACCATTTTTAAATGGGGGCTGATCGACTTTCCATTTATGCAAGACTTATGTCAAGAGTACATGTCAAAAATTAGAGACGAAATGAGGTGCTAAATGCCGCCATTAGGCATACAGCAGTCAAAGGCAATTTGGAAACACACTTAGAAAACAAAGATCATGATCTTTGATCATGATCAAACTTTCAAAAAGCTTATCAACGTGACGAGAATGTGAGGTTTAGGTTCATCTATAGTGTTACAGTATCAATGTGAAATATGGATATCGAGGTCAGCATCACGTAAGAATGTATATGTGTGAAACATCTTCGTCGCCATAAATGTTGTGTTGTTACATAATTAAGCAGTCCATCCAGTTTCATTTACTTGATTTATTAGCAACCTGTGTCCACTGTCTAACTCAAGTATTTTTATTTTTATTTCCTCCATGTTGTTTATAATAGGCCTACAGTAAGAAATCCTTTTAACTGATTAATAATTAAAAAATATCTTTCTTGACTATAAGAATATAGCTTAACCACTAGAAAGATTAAACATCCAGTGAGTGTGTATCCTGGCATGTTAATGTAAAAGGCAGCTCCTACTGGATTTGGGGAAATGTGAGGTTTAGGTTCATCTATAGTGTTACAGTATCAATGTGAAATATGAATATTGAGGTCAGCATCACGTAAGAATGTATATGTGTGAAACATCTTCGTCGCCATAAATGTTGTGTTGTTACATAAAAAGCAGTCCATCCAGTTTCATTTACTTGATTTATTAGCAACCTGTGTCCACTGTCTAACTCAAGTATTTTTATTTTTATTTCCTCCATGTTGTTTATAATAGGCCTACAATAAGAAATCCTTTTAACTGATTAATAATTAAAATATATCTTTCTTGACTTTAAGAATATAGCTTAACCATTAGAAAGATTAAACATCCAGTGAGTGTGTATCCTGGCATGTTAATGTAAAAGGCAGCTCCTACTGGATTTGGGGAAAGATTAGTAAAAGATTTCAAGTATCTGCAAAGCAGAAAACTGCCTATTCAACAGGCATGAATGATGTGCTACAGAAGTAGTTGTTTTATTTGCATAGCCTAATTAATATCATTAGATCAAGTTCTATATTACCTATATTGTTATATTACAATTTTGCTTTTGCTTTTTTGCTTCACAGTTGTTACACATAATTGCTGCACCTGATACAAGGATAGGAATTTTAATTTATTCATACTGGATATAAGAATCATTAATGGCTGCTGAGTGAAGAACTTTCATTGAAAATTCATCCACCAATTTTTTTTTTATTTTTATTTTTTTTTTGTAACCAGAAACAGGGCACATCAGCCAGGAATACATTCCAGCTCTGTTTTAGAACACTGGCTGTGATTCATTACATTTTGGCAATTGTGAAAACAAACTGGAAGATACTTCTAAAAGTAATTGTGTTTGCAGTTTATTTGCACAGTTACATGAACAACACTGGTAGCATAGTCAACAGGCTTGATGGTTTTCCAGTGCACGACACCGTGATACCAGGGCTGGCCCAAGCCTGTGTGGGCCCCTATGCAGAAATCTGAGCTGCCACTGACATAACATTGGTAAAAAAACAAATAGAAATAAATACATGGTCTTTGGCACCCTCTTGGCGGCCTTAGCAGGCTCTCATTTTGCTTATATGGTGGGACAATTGTTCTGCTGTTATCCTACCTATTGAGCAGTCCTACCTAGATTTAATGCACTTATGTACATCACCCTTAGTCCAGGTTTCTGGTGTTTATTTTAGATGCATTTTTGGTTGTATATATTATAATTAGGCTACTGTGGACAATTGTATACCGTATAGCTACAGCACCTGTACTTCACACACATGTAGTAATCGGATCTAGAAAGTTGCCAACCCTATTAAAATATTAGGTTTATAGTATAATATTTGAATCAAACAGACAAAGCATTAATCACAATCATTTGCATGATGATTAAATCTTGAACCAAAAATGTATCAGAGAGCTGTAGTGTTTTTCACAGACACACACCCAATTAAACTGTGCTTGACCATTTCTTGCCCTCTATATCATTCTCTGCAGTTTACTGAGAAAGACCTGACACTGGGTAATGCCATTGTCTATTCGAAGGCCAAAACAACAACAATCTTGGTTATCAAAGATTCACTCCACCCTGACCACAGCCTGTTCTTTTAGAAGCTATGCAAAAACCACCATCGCAGCTTGTGAGTACAAATCTAGCCTCTTAAAAATACTCGCCTGGAATTAAACCTAGTAGAGTTCCACAACGAGGTGCAATTTGTAAAATGACGTCTTTTTCTCTCAGAGTTAGAAATCTGCAGAAATAAATACATCAGTTAAATGTTTAAATATGTAGGTTAGAAATCCAAGTATAAAGAGCAGATATATTATCTGTGCTAATTAATGAATGTATTTAAAGTATACATGTAGTAGGCCAAAAAATAGAACTCGTATGTAAATCATATCTAAATATTTTTATTTAAAGTAAATTACATGCGACATTTTGAAGATTTTGATTTTTTGGCCTGCTACCACCACACCGCCTCATCGGGAACTGTTACACTTTATTTTTTATTTATTGTTATTTATAACTTAAAAATAATCACCTGGAATGTAAACCTAGCCGAGGTCCACAACGAGGAGCAATTTGTAAAAGGACGTTTTTTTTCTCTCAGAGTTAGAAATCTGGAGAAATAAATATATGAATTTATTACCCCCCATCAGTGGACCTTTAGAGCTTTATTATTAAAAATAAGACAGACAGATGAAAAGACAAACGCAAAATGTATATATAATATTTTTAAGTATTCGCCATCTGCACCATTACAGGAATGATGTGTGTGTGTGTGTGTGTGTGTGTGTGTGTGTGTGTGTGTGTGTGTGTGTGTCTGTGTCTGTGTGTGTGTGTGTGTATGTATGTATGTATGTATGTATGTATGTATGTATCTATGTATATGATTATGTGTGAGTACATGTATGTTGGATTGTATATGTACACGTATTAGAGTGTGATATTTATCGTTTATGGATTGGCTCTGTATGGATTTTATCAAAGGTGTCCAGTCTAGATTATTGGTTCTGTTATTGATTAATTCTGAGAATTATTCGATTGATATATATACTCTATCAATAGATTTTTCTATTGGGTGACACTAATATTATTTTTTGTTTTCCAGTTCATGAATATGTTTTTTTGTTTGTTGTTTTTTTGCAAGAATATTTTTATTATATCAATATAATAATGTTATACATAGTATCCTGTCATATTGGTTGATGATATGTCTCCTAGGAGACATAAAGATGGTGTTGGATGGATATGGTTATTTAAAGCATGGGATATGTTGGTGATGCACTATATTGGACTGTTTGCACTTGTGTAGCATGTTGTCTGTTGCACTGTTGTTTTTATGTTGCACCATGGCCCTGGAGGAACGTTGTCTCGTTTTTGTTGTGTACTTGTATATATACCTGAAATGACAATAAAACCACTTGAACTTGAACTCGAACTTGATGACGACTTGCCAAAATTGCTTGATAGGTGTGCTCTGCCACGTGGCGTGAATGTAATCGTCAACTGTGATTTGAGTAAAGTATGTACAGATTGCTGAGCTTGTGAAACCAATTTTAAACATCCAATGTGTAGTATAATGTACTCTGTATTATTTTGTACTGAATGCATTGTAGGTTAGTGTTGCTGTCATGTGGTAATTATTATTACACATTTTAATCCAAACTGCAGCGTCGGGGGCTAGTAATAAATGTTCCTCCTATTGTCTCGATGGGAGAATAACTGTGAGATTTGATTTCACTATTATTTTGTATATCTTAGATAATAGGTTTTTTGTATTAAGAATGCTTGTTTATAAATTTTGATATCGATGTAGGTATCGGAATTGATTTTTGAACACATTGGTGATCTTAGCTGATGGTATTGTAGGAACTGGGGGCTTTCTATAGCATATTTTGGGGCTAGTTGTGGGCGTGACATGAAACAAGTCTTAGGATAAATATGTTTAAGGTTTGTAATGCCTTTTTCTATCCAATATGTAAAGTTTAATATTTTTGTTCATGGTAAAGCCTGGATTGTTCCAAATGGGAGAATGAATAGTTCGTGTGAGTGTGGAGTTTGATATCTTGTGGAATTTCCACCAAACTGTTAGTGTCATGGCCACCTTCAAACTGTTGAAACATGGATATTTTTGAATATGAGTCTGGGCACATTTGAAACACCTGCCGCAAACATTACTGACATTATATCTTGTTTATGTGATTGGCTGTGCTTCTCTAGCCACAAGTACTTTTTGATTTATTTATTTTTTAATTTGGTAATTTTATATATAACAGCAACAAATGACATCTTAAGTTTTATGACAAAATGTGCAAACAAACTGGTCTGAGAGGTGTGTAGCGGGATATGACTCAGTGCATCTCTGGTGCTGCTTTTGATGAGTACAGTGTCATAAGTGTGTCTGTCCAGCAGCGCAAACAGGGGATACAGCTTCTTCTCCCGGAGGTTTCCGATAAATATGTAGATATGTTAGTATGTAATAGAAAGACAGCTGTCCATCCTCATAGTCTAGGTACATGCCCACATTCCTGGGCAATTGTGTCAGGGGCAGAGGGGTCTCAGGCATGGTGCAGGTGTACGACTTCTGGTTGCTCCTCCAGAGCACCCAGAAACCCTCACAGTGGGTTTCTCAACTTGCTCAGACTCAAATCTCAATATCGGCATCCGAACCGTCTTAGAGAGGAACAAAAAACACAACTCATTTGATTAAATTGTTCCAGTATAAATATGGTTATCAAACATGCTTTTAAAAATATACTTCCATGGAGATGGTGCCCTACAGGGTAGTGTTGGAACAGTGTGTACAGGCTTAGTGTCATGTTGTGGCCCCGCCCCCTCCTCAAACATCTTGGTGTGTGTGTGTTCGTCTGTGTTGCCACACCCTCTCGTGCCGTTCACCTGTTCTCTGTTATGTGTAATCGGCTTGGGTGTATATATGTCTCGTGTGTCATAGTACGTGTGTTGGTGTTTGAGATGTGCATAGTATTTGAGCTTTGTTGTATGTTTTGCATGTTTGCAAAAATAAAAGTGCGTTTCATCGTGCCTCGTCCCCGCATCCTGCTTATCCTCGCAGCGTCACTACTAGACCACTTTAGATGTAACTTAGAACCTCCAGTGACCTCTGTATGTGTTTCTTTAGTTGTATGAGCTCCACTGGAGGACTCTGAATAGTTGACAATGGAAGAGGGGTATATCAGATTCACCCCTTCTGCCTCGGTATGACAGATTAACACACTGCATTAACGTTTAGAAATAAAAACATATGGTAAACACAGTCTAGAAAATATTACCTTGTAACAATTCATTCAGTATATGAACTGTTTTCTGTGTCCTTATGTCTATAAATTAAAAGTAATAAAACATTTAAATGATAAATAAATTACAATGAATGTATAAATGTTCACAAATAAGAAACTACATTGGTCTGCACTTTTCTCCACAGATTCAAGGAACTCATGAAAGTTGGAAGCTATAAAAATACATAATACAGAATTATAGACTGACTGATGTGTGATGTTCTCATATCTAAAGCACTCAAAGCATTGATGTTATGTAAATGAACTGTGATCTGATTGGTTTAAGGAAATAGATTCACCTACTTTGAAGTTCAAGTTTTTATCAAAAGGTTAGAACTGGTCGACTATACTTTGTCTGTCCTGCAACAGGAAATTTAAACATTTATATCCAAAGTATTATGCGATACAAATCAATTCAAGACTACCCGTTATTGACCGCTAGATGGCGGAAGATACGAAGAAATAAATGAGTCCAGCTCCTCCTGCCCGACTTTACGGTGAGACTCTGCTTTTACGTCATTAAAACGCTAAAGAAAAAAGGTCGCCATATTTGTAGTTCCACAACGTGAAAAGGCGTCATTTTGTATGCCGAAGAATGAATAAACACCATGCCATGCCTTGAAGACGACGAAATTGCAATTTATTTAGCTAGCCATAAGAATAAGAATAGCTGTTTAATTTACATAATCACAAATATAATGCATGTACATACAGCTACATTTCAGTCGATCAAAATGTTTCACGTATTTATAACCGCAACTTTATGTTACAGTGGTCATATCAGAGATTTACCAATATAAAACGCAACAGGTGTCGTGTTCTGTAATAGAACATTTTAACATTTATATCCATATTACACATAAGCAAGGTGTAATATAACCATATGTACTGAACAGACATGAACAGCCTGTGTATTGTGAAAATACATGTATGTGTCTTCTACAGCAATTACTGTGCCCTGCACACTTTAAGTTTGGCATGAAGTGTTTGCTTTTTCCAAAGCAAGTAATATTAAATTATTCTCATAGAATAAATTTCACAAAGACATGGACTTCTCGGTTGACCGTAGAAATATGTTTGTTTGTTTTTTGTATTTAATTTATTTAATGCGAATCGTATGTAGGTTACCACTGCTAAGCTTCACCAATGTCAAGGTAAGACCTCGAAAGGACGCAGAAAATTATTTTAATAACAGCTTCTGCTGATTTATTCAATAACTGTATGACACCGTTTGAGTGTACGTACCGACTGAAAACAAACTCAAATTATTAGAGACACTCTTACTGCGTCTCCACATTGAAACATATCAGTTAGTTAGCTAGGCTGGCTAACTAGCTTAGCTTTATTAGCTAGCTAAGCTAATGGCGAAGAGGATTACGTTAAAGAACCCCCGGTCTACAGTTGTGCACATACAGGAAAATTAATGAATAGCATGGTAATACACGCATTTATTGGAACAGTTATGTAGCTAATATGCATTTGTAGTATGTGCGCCTGGCGTAGAAATGAGTCTTTGTTAGCCCATTAAGGCTATCTTAGCTAGGCTAGTTCGAGCAAGCTAAGTGCTGGTTGCTATGACAACGGGCTTGGTGTATTTTGCGAGCTTGTCAGCTACATAAGACAAGTGTTTATCGCTTTACTGCTGCGGTGAACTGTTATTATTGTAACACTCTGCTAATGCCAGATGTGTAGAATAACTCACTAGTGATGTTTACTTCGAGACTTTGGCAGTTTTAAGATGGCTAGAAAGCGAATGAGCCAGCTAGCTGTCCAAGCTAACATGCAACCTTCTGTACATCCCGGGTACTCCCAGCCCTTATCAGGACCTCACAGTTCCCTTTGAGAACTCCCTGGTATCACGATCATAACTTTGGACAACCAGTTGTCATTCTCAACTCATGTTTCAGATTTCCCCTTTGTAACATACGAAGGATTCGGCCCCTTCTCTCGCAGGAAGCTACCCGGGTGCTTGTGCGGTCTCTTATGATCTTAAAGATGAACTACTGCAGCTTACTACTTGCTGGTCTAGTACTACTCTAGTACTTATTGTTTATTGCACTTATCAATGTTTAAGGTAGACCTTATGTATTTCGTACTTCTTGTTAGGAACTGGTTCAAAGTGACAAGTCCTTCAGTTTCGATCTCCTCCAAGTTACCCTCTGCCCTCCGTCCTCTGTAGCCGGATCTGGGGAAGTCAAGAGACACTGACACCAAGGTAGTGAATGAAGAGAGTTTAACTTTATTGAGGAAAGCACAGAGTATATATGTGTCTTATATCTACTATCTAAATCTACAGGATGACGGGGAAAAGTGAGGCATGTTCTGAGGGTCTATGTAGAAAGGAAAGAGACAAGGTTATTAAAAATTAGATGTTCTTGGCATGAACGACCCACGAGCTGTTCCCGTACCCGCCATGAGGTACTCCTGTGCTTAAAGAGAGACAGGGAGAGAAAGAAAGAGAAAGGGAGGGGTAAAGGAGACAAGAAGAAGGAGTGGAAGACCTCGGGCGACCAGCTCGCGGTCAAGCCGCCATTTCATGGCTGATAGGCAGAGACCTTGTGTTGGGTGCCTGAAGACAGAAAGGCTCCAGTATCTAACAATAATAATAATAACAATAGATGTAATATATATAAATAAAATGTTTCTCTCATACTCAAGGTCGCTTCACATAATTCATACGACATAGAACAGTTAACAAATGAAAAAACAGAAACCCTAGAGACAGGAGTCACTGCTGAATAAAAACAAAGCATAGAGGGCATGAGTTCATGCTGGATTTACATTTAGCAGACACATTTTTATCCAAAGCAACTTACAATTATGACTGAGTACAACTTGAGCAATTGAGGGTTAAGAGCCTTACTCAGGGGCCCAGCATTGGTAAGTTGGCAGTGGGGGGGCTTGAAGCAGCAGCCTTCTGATACCTTAACCACTGAGCTACCACTGGAAAAAAAAAAGCTAACCCTAGCAGACCAGCTCTACTGTCCATCCTGCTCTCCAATGTCTGTTCCCTGGTCAACAGGTCAACTCTAGCATAGCACCCAACGCGAGTGTAGAGACTGTTGTGCTTTAGTTTTCACAGAACTGTGGCTCAGTGACAGAATTCCTGACACTGAGGTAACAAAATGAAATTATTTATGTAATAATATGATGGCAGGAAGTGTAAAAGACCAAATTAGGCTGCATGTAGACATCTGAAAATCGGTAAGCAGGTAATTGTTTTATTCCTAAGAAATGTTATCTCGAAAAATGTACTGTACTTTAAGAATATTGGATGTTATAAAGTGATTTATTTGAGTATGCCAGTGTGGATTCTCCCGCGGGCCCGCTAGGGGGCGAAGTGCAGCATAAAGTTGGCCCTAAGATGCAGTAACCATTAGTGAGCAAAGATAGCCATCAAGCTAGGATAGCTAACGTTAGCTAGTTAACTATTCATCCCATTAAATCACGCTTTTAATACTGTAAATGCTGTAATAATGTAAATAATTGTATATTTCCTCATTTATACATTTTGTAGCAGAATTATGATCGTAGCTAGTCCATGCTAGAAGCCACTGAAGCAACGCTTAGCTTCCAGCTCATAGCTGCCCCTAAACAACTCCACACACACACATCAGCTAAAATAAGCCTCTTTTATTCCATGATGTCTAAAGGTATCGGCGATCAAATCATTTATATGGCTGCATAAGTTTCACCAAACGGCGTCAAACTATTTATCTGCCTAACGGAAACGCAGTTTGACAGTTCAGACCTTTAAATGGTTAAAGGGTCTAACCTAGGTTAGCTATTTTAGCTACCTAACGAGGTAAGATAAGGAACGGGGTGTTTGCAGTTGTTCATTTTTACACCTTCCTGTGTGGTCCGTTTTCAGATATTACAGTTACGTTAACAATATTGTGAAAATTGTAAAGGATACTTTATTCATGTCCTCATTGTTAAAAATTGTATCGCTTTATCACAGCGATAAGCTAGTTAGCTAGCTAATAGTTGAGGTCAGCGAGTGTCTAACTCGGGGCTATAAACCATTCCTTGTGGAACCATTTCATTGTTCATCTTTCAACTTTGATCGTTTAGGTGCTGGTAGTTTGTTAGCTAGCTAACTGTTCAGAAATAGGAAACCTACTTTTGTATGATTTAGAGACCCAAATTCACAAACCTGTGGGTTTTCAAATTTATCGTTCTCTCTAAATAAGCAAAATGAGGTAAGCCATTACTACAGCTATCGGACTGTTTGAACTACAATATTCGACTGTTCATTTATTGTTAGTTAGATTAAATTAACTTTCATAAACATTCTTAATTAATAGAATGTGTTTTTTTAATGACTGATTAACTGTGTATATTTAACAGGAAGCTATTCATATAAAGTTTGAAGTTTGGTTTATTTGTCACATACATTTATTTGTCACTTTCATTTTTAGGCTGCAAAATGAAAGATCCTTGCTCACAATTTTATTTATATATATATATATATATATATATATATATATATATATATATATATATATATATATATATATATATATATATAATTACACACACACACTCCCTATTCAATGGGAAGAAACCAGTTCATGTCATTGTGAATTGCTGGTTCTGTAATCAAAACACTGAGGTTCCATATGGGAACAGAAACTGCTGGGACTGTCCATTCTGTGTGCAGTACAATGGCTTCTAAGAGGTATTGCTGTATTTGAGACATGGTGAGGACATATTTTAGTGAAAGTCTTCCAATGATGCACCCTTAACTGAACCATTTTATGCTGTTGCTGCTGTTAAAAAAAAATGCAGAATGGTGATTATAACGAACCGATCCTTGCACAATATATGGAGCACCTCAACCATGGGGTATCAGCTGGTGTCCCTGTGCTTGATGCATCCAAGACTCAACCAGACACTGAAGATCAAGCAGCTGGCTTCCTTCACTCCCAGAAAGGAAGTAGGTTTTCCATTTGAACTGTTGCCTTCTTAGTTAAGACATATGCAGGGTTGATTGCAGTGCCAGAGTTGTGAAACTATGCAAGGTAATGCATGTCCAGTGCTGGAATTAAGATCATAGCTGTAAATAGTCTCTGACTTGGGCAGAGATTGTGAGTGGGTCTTCAAGGGCAAACAGGATCTGATGGCCCACATGTAGTTTGATATTATTCCTAAATAACTAAGTTGACTGAGTTGACATGGCTATTTGAAAGAAGCTGATCATGTAAGCAGCAAAGACAAAATATCATTCTCTGACTAAGGATTTAGTTGACTCATGTTTAGCCCAACTAAACTGTGGTCCTGGCTGATTTTAGTTGGACTATTGAGCCACTGACTCATGCACAGAGTTCTCTGAGTATTTTGCAGTTTCTTACTCTACTGAGTTCTTACTGAGTATAACACCAACTTTGATGCATTTGTTTTCTTTTCACTGAACAAAGCCTTCAACCTTGACTGTGGTGACATGAATTCCAGATCTGCAGAGTGTTTTTTTCAGTAATGCATCTTTTGCCCATGCATTTTGATTGCAGTGTTAGGAGGTGATAACTGCTAATCAGAACGTTGGACAAGAGGGCTTATCCTCATGGCTCACTGACATTCATGTACAACAACAATCAATCTTTTCTTATTTATTTTTTTCCAGTTGTAACAAACCGTTCTGCTGTTTTTTAACTTCTGTCAAATTTTTAATGGTTGTACAGGACAATTACGATGGAAATTGAGGTGTACAAGCACCACCTTGAACAGACCTACGAGTTGTGCGTGCCTGTCAGACCGCTGAGCAGTATGACATCCAGCCCCAGAACCAGCAGCTGCGGGCCCTGCTTTTCAACCACCAGCTCAGATGCAGCCAAGGTGCGGACAAAGCATTCATTAAGGTGAGTAATTATTGTCAATGGTTGTCTTAGAATGGTGCTGAAGTGCTTAAGATACTTTTTGGCGCCCCAACTCACACATCAATCTCAGAGGCAGATGGATTCCTGTCTCCTAGCCGCATCCCAACTTTTTGACCTGTACACATACTTGGATAAATGTTCTCTGTGAATACAAAACAGCAACATTTGTCTAGTGTACCGGAGACCTCTTGGAAGTTTTGTAGACAGACGAGGCCGGGCTGTGCTAGCTGAGAGAGACGATATTTGAGCTTGAATCTGACTAGCACATGCACAGAAGCATAGGGTATTATGAAGGCTCTGCATGATATCGTGACCCAAGGTTGAGCTTACAGTAGGTGGCCATATTGCCTCATATCAAGGGCAGTGTACGTTGGAAGACCATAGCAGAGACGTGTGACCGAACTATGTGCACGAGCGCATAACATGCCGCATTCCTTGTTTTCTCCCATTTTTGAGTGAAGCTAATTGATAGTGCCATCTGCCATCTCCTTTTAGAAAGCCAGTGCAGTGCCTTGGCTGTTGATGTGAGTTGTTTTGTCAAAGGAAAGAATTGAAAATGTGAGCGGTGATCTCCATGTAATACTTAGGCTTTAATGCCCTTTACCACTCATTCAGTGCTTGTCTGTGTTTATGTTTTCAGTGTTACAGTGTGATTTTATTTAGGTGAAATTTGTTTTCAGTCTATCTGCAGTAGTGCACTTAAAGGGCCAGGAAGGTTAGTGGAACACATTTGCTCTGCCTCTGACCTCACAATTCCACTGTAACAACAGTGTTCCGTCATTTAAAAAAAAACAAAACTTGTTTTGGTTTAAATTTGTTTAAAGATTTGTTTAAATTGTGTGTGCCAGTGTATGTGAGCGTGTTGAAGTCTCTCTGACCCTCCACACCCATTAGTGCGTTCTTCCACTAGCTTCTCTCTCGTTCCTGCTTCAATATTCAAGGGAGGATTGAGATCCATTCAGGTAATTTTGCAGTCTTCAAAAAATGCATTGAAAGACATTCCAGTAGCTCAGTGGTGCACCTGCGCTCCACTCTGCTCCCCAGTTCGGAGGATGCCAGCACCTATGTTTAGTCTTTTATGTTTAGTCTTTTTTAGTCTGTTTCTCTTTATTTCCTTTGGACTCCAGTGCTTTTTAATAATCTGTTTTGGACATGGTATGGCTGCTCCATTACCCAGGAGCCCATACAAAGGTTCATTTCTGCCTGCCTGCATAACTGCTGGAGGGAGGATTTTATGTCCAGAAAATGTTAAGATGGCAACAGCTCGGTGGGAGACAGTATGTGAGAATCACCTCTTAGGCTCATTTTACTGTTTCTCATGTAGAAGGAATTCCCTCACTATGTTCCCATTCTGAGCATCAAAGCCAACTGGGATGGGGATTTTGTCACATTCTGAATTCTAGCTCATGTCATATTTTGTCAGCATTGGCTTTGATAGACTCAGGTTATGAGTACAAATTTACATTCAAGATTAGTTGTCTTTTACATATATATCCCCTCTCCTGCAATCATGGCTAATTAGCTGCATCCGTCATTGTAATTGTTTAATTTTTCATGCTAGTTCAGTCACCCTTGTATTAGTGCCATGCATGTGAAACAGACTCTTGAAAGATTTTCTTTTTGTATCTTGCATGCCTAGCATAATAGGACATTCAAAATCCCTTGAAAATTTTAAACTTTTTTTTTTATGTATATATCTCCTCAACATTCCCAGTACAACTGCTGTAGAGTCCACGACTCAACTCTTGACTAAAGTCTTCACTCCGAGCGTCTGAGTCGGCTGCTGCGGCATACGCCACGCTGCTCTGTGACCCTCACTCTCCACTCCTCTCCTCTCCCAGCTTTTCCAGATCCCTCAGATGCAGACAGCCCAGCCTGCCATTCCAAGTAACAGCGCTTCCTTTCGACCCGTGTCCGGCCAGCCCATCATGATGTTCCTGACACCCATGCCCTTCACCTCATCCCAGACCGGCCAGTACTACGTACTCCAGTACTACGTGCCTCAGGTACCCAGAGCAGAGAAAAGCGCCTGTGCAAATATGTACACAGTGTAGCAAATGGGTTGAAAATCTGTCTATAAACAGGTTGGCCAGCAATAAATAAACTGCTCCTAAAATGTGTAGATAAAAATATGTTTTATCTTGGAAGCAGAAATGAGAAGTTCTAGTTTAGTTTTTTTTCAGTGTAAAAACTAAATGTTTTTGTATTTTTTGTTTGTTTACCGCTTTGAATATCTCTTAGGAGTGTCCTATATGAATGGCCATGTCTGGTGCTAGGCCCTTTACCTCTGCTGTTCTGTTTCATTCTCAGTATCACCACAGTGGCCTTCCTTACGTGGGACATCCCCAGCAGTACTCCGTCCAGCCCACAGGACCCAGTACATTCTACCCTGGGCTCTTTCCTGCAGACTGCCCACTAGCATATGGTGAGTTTGGACTTCCCTTTCTCTACCCCCACCTGGGAAACCCACATGCGTGCTCTCACCGATAAAGAGACCTTTCTTCTGGGTATTCCCGCTGGCTGAAACTGGTTTTTCGTTTGCTCTCTAACTGAAACCAGTGCTTTTTTTTGGTCACCACTAGTGGCAGGGCCTTCATACTATCCTGGCCAGACCATATACACCAAATCTCCATCCATAATAGTGCATACAGCTCAGCAGCCTCCACCCACTAAGAGAGTAAAGAAAACAGTGAGTATTCCCCCTGCCTCAGAGGTGAAATTAATTTAATTGTGGATTGACTTAATAGATGCAAATAACTTGCTGTTCGCTAAGATCCGTATCCGAGACCCTAACCAGGATGGCAAGGATATCACAGAGGAGATCATGTCAGGAGTAGCCATTAGCCAGAACACAAGCCCACCAGTGGGACGTCCCTGCACTACCCCTACTGCTCCACAGGTAAGCCATTCAGTCCCACAGCCCGAGCCCCTGATCGGCTGCAGGCCGCTGCTTCGCGTGATCCACTCCACAGGTCAAAGTACTCTCTCATCTAGTCCTCCCTCATAATAAGCTCTGAGCTGATTGTTTGGTTGTTTGGCTGGCTTTCATTGTCTTGTCCTATTAAAAGCATCATACAATCAGCAACAAAATCTGATGGTGTAGTTTGATTTCCGGCCATTCTCTCTTCCTTCTTCAGTGATTCGGTCACACCGTTGACCCTCCTCCGTCATATTTGACTGGTTGCAGTAGCTTGTGTGATTGTGGCTGTTCTGATTTAAGAAGGCTTCTCAGATGTTTGTCTGTAAAGGGAACACTCACTACTGCGCCGTTGCACTTACTTTGTGTCCTCTTTCCCTAAATGGTAACAGTGTTCCTCTTTCCTCTCTTTCTCTATTTCTCCTGCCCATTTATTTAAGCACCCCATGCTTGTCTGCTATCTCTTGCTGTCTTTGTGTCTTCACCCCCCCCCCCCCCCC
Source organism: Electrophorus electricus (assembly GCF_041902795.1). NCBI lineage: Eukaryota > Metazoa > Chordata > Actinopteri > Gymnotiformes > Gymnotidae > Electrophorus > Electrophorus electricus. Next base: position 210,897 of record NW_027658793.1, on the reverse strand, counting down.
CACCTCCACACACACACACATTTTGTGCCTTTGCGGCTGGATCTTTTGCCCTCTTGTGCTTTCTCATTTCATCTCTCTCTCTCTTTGCCTCTTTCTCTACTCACTTCTCTAATTATGCTGTGCTGTGCTGTGCTGTGCTGTGCTGTGCTCACCCCCCCACCCTCATTGCCATTCCCCTTCTTCTGCATGTGTGTGCAGTATCTCTCTCTCTCTCTCTCTCTCTCTCTCTCTCTCTCTTTCTCTCTCTCTCTCTATCTCTCTCTCTCCATCTTTTCTGTCTTTTGCTAGTTTTTATGTCCACACCCTCATTATCCTCGCATTTTCTACCTCAAATCCCAGCAGCTGAACAGCCAGGTAGCAGAGCAGGGGAATGTCAATGTCGGCCTGGCCCTGGAGGCCCACTGTCCGGCGAAGGCTGCAAGTCCAGCAGCCGGAGAGGCGGTTGCCTCAGGCACGCTGACGCCCTCATTGCCTTCCAGCACTGCTGCTCCTTCAGGCCTCACTCTCCCAGGCCAGGCTGTTATAGAGGCAGTCCAGGCCTGTGGAGCCTCCACTGGGGCAGAGCTGAAAGAGACTGGCGAGGAGCCAGAGGTCTTGCTGGAGGATAAAGTGGAGCCCATTTTACAGTCCAAGCTTAGGCAAAGCTTGAGTCAAGGTAAATAACCACATGCATGACATGCTATGTTAGGACACTAAAAAGACACCAGACTGATTTGTTATGATTTACAGCTATTAGTTTATCCAACACCTGGAAGAAGCCAAAAGAGGACACTCCTGTGGGGCAGGCCCAGTGTCCTGACAGAGAGGTGATTCCTCTCTCCAGGTGCTCACTGTACCCCTCTCTGCATGCAGAGCCAGAGCTGAAGGATGGGAAGAGGCAGTATGATAGAGACTTCCTGTTGGCCTTCCAGTTCATGCCTGCCTGCATGCAGAAGCCAGAGGGGCTTCCTCCCATCTCTGATGTGGTACTGGACAAGGTAAGCCTGCTAAAACATTGGCCTTAGGGGACCTTTAAAACCATTCCATGGAGAGGGGCTGATGGACTTCGACTTGACTCTGTTGTTTTCTAGATCAAACAAAACAAGCTGCCCCTGCAGCAGGTGGGCCCTCGCATTATCGCCAGAGACCCAGGCTTCAACCCAGCCTCTGCAAACTTCAGCAGGGCAATTCCTGGAGGCAGGGGTGCACCGGTGGGTCTCTCCGCTCATCCCTTCTCTTCTGTCACAAATGAATGAGCGCCTGGTCATCTTATGTGACCGAGGTCTTTGTGACATTGTTACCGCCCATAATAAAGAGCACCCATTCGTTGCTTCAGCTGCTCAGTGTAGGCCCGAGACGGCTGCCTCCCCGCAAGATCATTACCAACGTGTCCGTGAATGACGAGGTGCAGCTGAAGAAGGCTGAGAATGCCTGGAAACCTGGCAGGAAAAGGGAGAACACCCAGAACCCCGAGACCCAGAAAACTCAGGTCAGCACCTCACTCCGCTGTGCCCTGTTTTCAGATTTCAGAGTCACAGCCTGTTATGGTGGGCTTGAAAGCTACTTAATTTTTTTTGCGATATGCTCTTCAAGAATTGGATATTTAAATTATAGAGTCGTTGTTTAATTGGGTGGGTGTGCGGGGAGTGTGCACGAATGTAGCTATGCAGGGGGACATTGGTTTCTAGTGTAAACAGGGGGTGTGATGATACTGAGGACCAGATCTTGTGTGCTTGTTGTTCCTTGTGTTGATTGTGGTGTTGATTTTGGTGATAGAGTATTGTAGATATTGTAGTGTATTCTGTGGATGATCTTGTATATATTATAGGTTAACACCCAGTGGTTGTGTTAAAAATATTCTTGCAAATTTGTGTGCAATTCAGCATTTGGAGAGATTGACAGATCTTCATTGCATTGTCTGGTCGGTAGGGTTATTATTGGATCAGATTTGGTTATTATGTATATATTTTTTTTGTTTGTAGGAGTTATATATTGATTAAATCTAAAATTCTTGTAGCTGGTTCTTATGGGTTTTCTTTTAATTTGAATTTGGAGCACATGAGGGGTTTTAGTTGATAAGATTTGATAAACTGTTTGCTGCCAGTGCTACACTTCTCGGAAAGTGTGATTGATGTATGATGCCTTTATCGGTCTATATAGCAAAGTTGAGTGATTTTTGTTCATGAGGAAGTTCCAAATGGCAGAGTAAATATTTGGTGAAAGTGAGGAGTTAGTCATTATGTGGAAGAACTGCTGAATTTAACAAAAGATTGGGATCTTTGTAATGGAAAGCTTAGTCGGTAGTCTGTTTTCCTCTCCAGGAGCTTTTCCAGAAGGTGCGCAGTATCCTGAACAAACTGACACCGCAGATGTTTAACCAGCTGATGAAGCAGGTGATGGACCTCACCATCGACACGGAGGAGCGCTTCAAAGGCGTGGTTGATCTGGTTTTTGAAAAAGCCATCGATGAGCCCAGCTTCTCTATGGTCTATGGCAATATGTGCAGCTGCCTGGCTATGGTGAGTAACATGTTCCCATACATTGCTGCTGAAGTTCCATACAAAGGCAAATGCCACACAGAAGTGAACTCTGTTTGAACCACTCTAAACTGACATGGAGCTTTAATCAGCTTCTATTTAGTAACAGAACTCTCAACACTGTCTTATACCCAAGTGTTTCTCCTACATGTCTTTCCTGTGTAGTTAAAAGTGCCCATGGCAGACAAGCCCACCAGCACTGTGGGTTTCCAAAAGCTGCTGCTGAACCGCTGTCAGAAGGAGTTTGAGAAGGACAAGGTCAACGATGATGTTTTGGAGAAGCTGCGGCACCAGCTGGAAGCGGCCACTTCAGTAAGCAGCACTCCTGTCTAGTTTACCCGACTCACCAACCCACAGATCAGGAGAAAGGGGACTGAAATCGGCAGCAGTGCTGGGAGGCGGCCAGGTCGTTATCGGGTCCAAACGCGCTGTTTCTTGCTTTTGTCTTTGTTCTGGTTACTCCTCGCAAGGCCAGCGAGCGGAAGAGGCTGGAGGAGGATCTGGAGGAGGCGAAGGACAAGGCCCACAGGAGGTCCATCGGCAACATCAAGTTCATCGGGGAGCTGTTCAAGCTGCACATGCTGTCGGAGGCCATCATGCACGACTGTGTGGTCAAGCTGTTCATGAACCACAGCGAGGAGAGCCTGGAGCGTCTGTGCCACCTCCTCACAGCCATCGGCAAAGACCTGGACTTGGAGAAGGCCAGGGTAAGCAGGCCGCGGGCCTGGTCTGGGTTGATTTAATATTCTCAGCAGATGCTCAGCACTTGCATCGGTTTATCTTTAATATGTCATGTAAAGGTTTACGGGGCATGTGTAGATGAGTGCTAGTGTGCAGTGCAGCGACTGTGCCTATTTTGTCCAGATTTGGTCTGTGTTGCGTTTTTCACAACAAGTACTTTACACATCGAAACTGGATGAAGAAGTTTTGGATATTGTATATTGACTGTCAGTTTTGTCTCTAGTAGGAACAGCAGTTGTGATGTTGACAGTTCAGTCACCAACTAGTTTGACAGTTATATGTGTTCAATTTTCCTGGTCTTTTTTATTGTGTATTTTTTTCTCCATGCACGCTTTTAACCAAAAAACAAGCATGTTGAAATGTTGTCTATAAAAGTTTTGCTGTCAGTGTTTTCTGTTGCTTGCCTGTTGCCTGCACTCTGACTACAGGGTAGCCAACTAATTAGGATCATCATCTATAGTGCGACTAGCATGCTGCGCTGATATCAGTGTATTATTAGGCCTTGGCAATGATTTTAAAAGTGTCCAAGTTCATGTTGTTTAGTGAAGTTGTTAGTGTGGTTGTTAGCTCTGCTCCTACTGCAGCTGACAAAATGAAAGGCTTTTATTGAGGACTGGTCAGCTGTTAGAAGGTTTTGCTCTCACAGCCTCCTCCACGTTTGCCGCCTCCTGCTGCTGCACCCTGGATTCCCCAAAGCCAAGTGCAGCTGATGACAGCACAGATACACCCACAGTGGCAGTGAACTGCTTTACAGCACTGACCAACGTGCAAGGCAGCAGGGTTTGCATAAGAGTCATAAACGTCTTGCGACATGAGTTCAGCTGAGAGCACACCTGATCGAATCGAAAAGGGTAGAATACCTGAAATTTTTCTACGTTTCTCTTACACTCTCTCTCTCTTTCTCTCTCTCTCAGCCAAAAATGGATCACTACTTTAAATATATAGAAAAGACAGTGAAGGAGAGGAGGGGTTCCTCACGCATTCGGTTCCTGCTCCAGGACGTCATCGACCTGCGACTGGTTAGAGACTCTGCCTGTGTTTGTGTGTTTGTGTTTGCCATTCCAGCGCATGGTGATGCAAAAGTATGCATCTGCTGATTTTGCTTTTCTAGCATAACTGGGTGTCGCAGCGAGCTGACCACGGGCCCAAGACCATTGAACAGATCCATCAGTAGGCCAAACTTGAGGAGCAGAGGAAGGTGCACCAGCAGCTGCTGTCCAAACACAACAAGAGGCAAAGGTGTGGCCCTCAAATCTGTGACAGCCTTTTTCACCTGGCTGTGTGAGGCCGAGGACAAGTCCAAGGACAAGTGACAATTGCTAAAACACAATATAATAATTCAAAACAATAATAAAACTGTGTGACAAAGAAACAAACGTTCTGACTCTAATGTATTTTTGTTTTTTCCTTTATGAACTGCAGATAAAACTATATTTAACATTTGCAGATGTTCAAAACAAAAGGCAGAGGTGAATATAGAAATAATATTATTTATTTTTATTTTATTCTTCCTTGGTTTCTTCTGAATTCAGATATGCTCTGCCCACTAGATTTCACTTTTTTTGTTTGTTTGGGTTTTTCCTAGGATTTTCACACCATTCTGAGTGAAATTGGTGTCAAAATATTTGCAAGAGTCTGAATCTCAATAATTATTTAAACAAAAACCTGACATAAAAATACAGCTGTCCTATTGCAGTCTAATATTAGTAGTACAAAGTAGTAGTACAAAGGTTAGGCTTTAACTTTAACTTTAACTAGCTGTCACTCCTGAAGGACATGTTCAGATTTCATGAAATTTAAAAGACTTATACCAGTATTGACTTTGAGGTAGCTTACCAAATGTAGCAGTTTTGTCAATATGGGGCATATAATAATATGCAAATAACTGTTTCTCAACAACTGCTCTTCTGATCAAGATGAAATTTTGCATACTGCTTCTGTAAGCAAGCTGGAGGATTGCTAAGGCTGAGTCAAACATTGGCTAATGTTTTTCAGGTAATTGGCTAATCATTTTTCAGTGGGCTTCAAAGGATGTAATGTAATTTAGTAAGAACTGGCTTCAGAGGACTGCTACAACGTTGATTCTTGTAGAAATTACTTTGAATTTAAATATCCTACTGCTTTTTATGTTGCTGATGAACTGTAACACACTAGTCGTAGGACCTTTCTCCAATCTTCACAAATTTGGTATCAAAATATTGATGAGACTGAAACATGTTGATATTTGTATGGAGTATGGCCCCTACATACCTATCAATCCTTCCAAGGTGTACTGATTCATTCAAAACAGCTGAAAAAAAAATTAAGACTTCTTTGAGTAATTCTTATGAAACTTGACATGAGTATTGATTTATGGACTTTAAGCTAGCATGGCAATTATAGGACATTTTTGCCAACAGAGCCCCTCTGACTTATGAAAAGGTATTAAAAAAAAAAAAAATGAGTCAATCCCATTGTGTACCAATTGTGCATGAGAAATGCAGTTTATACAGTGCAATACTTTGTGACTATTCCATAAAAAAGTTCAATACGTTTCGTAAACCTTTTTTTAGCCTGATTTTTGATACCTAAATTAGTTGGGCAAATGCACCTTTCAAACAAATCAGTGACCTTTTGATCTAGAGATACCCTTTCAATGTAAAAAATGCAGATCTTCTTGTAAATAATTATCAAAAATATGTGTCTTTAATTATCAATCCCCAAGAGCAGGATTTTTATTAATAGGCTAAAACTTAGCCATAGAGTGTTAGATTATCACCAAACTTCAATGGTGTATATGAACATACTGTGAATGCAAGTACATTTGGGGTGAACTGACCTTCTGGGGGAACTATATTTCTTAGTCATGTCGAATCAGAAAAAATAATATTTATATAAAGCAATTCAGCAGAGAAAATTGAGAGATTGGTTTCAAAATACAACATTCCTGGAAACAAAACCTCAAAACCAACCACAAAGGCTGGTGAACTTAATATGGGATGTCATCAGCAACCAAGTTGTGCAGATGTGATAAAATGATTGGACCCCTTAATTGCCAACTGCAGCTATAATAAATGTAATTCTAATGTATGTCATGAATTCCCTAGATGAAGGAAATTAGACATTTCAATAGCAACACACCTCCCTTGATGGAATGACTGGGTACAGAAACTAGTTGACCAGAAAGGCCAGAAAAATAGCACAACCACAGCCTTCAAACCAGACAACAAACCTGCTTAATGCTGACAGTTTTATTTTTTTTCAAATACAAAATACAGACTCACTCTCATTAAATAACCATTTGATGAACTAATGCAGAATATAAATTAAGACAGTGACACAAGCTTTACTGTAGTTACTAAGCATTTAGGTTTGGGTGTTCTTAGGACTTGGTGGGATGGTTACGAGCAAATATTGGCATATTAGATAAGCAGAAAAATACTATGGATGGGTTCAACACATGATGTGCGTACTCGTTTGACTTTGGATCTATTGGATCCCGCCAATAACTGTTGAAAAGAAAAATGACCACCTGATTGCTAAAACATATAATGGAAATAAATGTCTTATGCAATACGAGAATTATGGAAATCGGGTCAGCTTTGGAATAGAGAGGAGCGTTAGGCACATACTAATAATATTAATACATTTTCAGAGACACACAATATCCATCCTGCCAAGGACAGGCAGTGATCAGTGAACCAGGCAGCCAGTAAGAGAAATAAAATCACCAAGAAAGTCAGGCTTTTTGCTGTTTTTTTTCAAAAAAATGTCCTTGACAGAACACAAGATATGACTGAATGAGCAAAGTTACATTTATATAGAGCCTTTCAAAGAACATACAATGCTTTCCAATGAACACACACAGCTTCTACATTCAGTCACATGCTGGATATTGTGTTAAATTGTTTGTCAGTGGCTTACTGCAGGGTGACTGTGTGTAAAATGGGGAAGAGTAACTCCACTCCAGCCTCCTCTATCTCACAGTCATGCAGAGTGAGCTGTGTGTGTGTGTGTGTGTGTGTGTGTGTGTGTGTGTGTGTGTGTATGTAGGTATGTATGTGTGAGCTCTCTGGATGACCATGGAGACGACTGTGCAGTCCTCGGTGCTCAGAGTCAGAGTGTGTGTCTGTGTGTTTGCTGTCAGTTCCAGAGCAGAGCTGCAGGAGAAGTCCAGTGTGCTGCAGAGCAGAGAGCAGATCTGCTGCTGCTGCCCCCTGCTGGAGGTCAGAGACACTGTAGCAGTGGAGCAGCCTCAGCAGCAGCCTGTCAACACTGAGAAAACAAAACACACACACACACACACACACACACACACACACACACACACACACACACACACACACACACACACACACACACACAAACACACACACAGTGGCAGGGCAGTTAATTTCAGATTAATATAAATATTTCACCCGAATTTACCAATTACCATGGACTGTAATGTGTTGATTACCTGACACAGGAGTCTCAATAAAACCTAAACAATGCTGGCACAAAATGACATCTTGGAAACTTTCCAAAACACACATAAATGAATATATAAGTGTATGTAAATGTATATAAGTTTTTATAACACGCCCAGTTTCCTGCTTATTTTCAGCCACTTTTTGGTAACTGCATTTATATTATGTCAAATGAGATTTTAATGCTTTAATTTTTGTGTATTAAGAAATGGTACTTGATCAATTTATGTTATTTATCCTCATATGGAAAGATTTGCTTCCATATTTTCCATATTTCAAATTTTGTGGGAAAAAGATGTCTGGAGATTTTACAGTCTCTTATAGCCTGCAAGTTATAGGACAGTGCCAGACCTGTGAAACAGTGCCACTTCATCCAGTGTTTAGACGACGTTTGATGCTTAGACCTCATTAGTCATATGCTAATAGTAACTTTGATACAATCTTCAATACAGTGTTGAATCAATGTGCTTTGCAATAGTGAGCTTTGATGCCTCAGTATCTAACATCCCATCACTACACTGGAGTTCTACCATATGTATTCTTTCTCTGCCTGTTCGTTTTCCATATTGTTCTCCGTTCCCGTGTTCTTAATATCTGTGTTATCTTACTTTTACCTCTATGTTTTCTTCTTCCTGGTTAGCCTCACTTTGTTTTTTGTTTATCATGTATTCTGGTAACCTGCTCTTGGATAATGTTTCTGCTCCTCCTAATAAACAAAGTTCGACAACACGCTTGTGTCTTGCCCTGCCTGTCTCAGCATTACAGCTAATCTAAAGGTCAAAGCATAAACTTCACTGGCAGATACACCTATATTTAAACATTACCACGTATGTACACAGTTTTCTAATTACATTAACATATTAACAAATAAGCAGACATCTAGTTTCTGGACATCTGAATATTTTCAAAAATTTGATTCTTTAAAAGGTGGGTTTAAATGATACAGCACTACAAAAAGCATGCCAACCATAGGCAACAAGCAATCCTTGAATTAGAATAAATTAATATTTCTGTATGTGGGCAAAATAATAATATGATTCTTAGTCCACGTAATATTTAGGCTCCATGCATGTAAATATATCTTTTATTTAAAAATGAACACATTGTCTATTTTCACCATTAGTCGCTTTGAAACCATTTAAGCCCACTACACTCCATTTAAGATGACCTTAGAGTGTTTTAATGAGGAGTTCCTTCAAGTACAAACTTGCATCAGTTTTCACTGTACTGGCTGCAAGTAAGAAATTATGATATGCAAAATAAATGCTGTTTGATGGAATAAATGAATGACAAATATGAAGTTACGATGTGATCATAAAATGGCTTAGGCTAATGTGTCCATGTATTCTTACAATCCTGGCAGGTCATGTGTGACTGGGGTTGGAGCTTTACTGAAACAGATGTTTTACATCTTGTTCTGGATTATAATCTGGCTAGTGGAATTGAGAGCCCTTTCCCCAATGGGAGAAAATGATTTTATTGTTTTATGTGAGATCATCCTGAGCAGACCATTCACAAATCAGAACAGTTTCCTGTGGCTACAGTGAGGACCTCAGCTGATACTGGAATATTCACCCACTGCTTTGATATGCTTATCTCACAGATTTCACAACAAAACCCCAGAATATCTACAATGTAGATGAGACAGGATTTGTCACTGGTCCATGACAAATCCTGTAAGATTATGTAGCAGACTACAGGTGGAAGTGGGAGGGAACAGATAACCGTCCACATCACTGGGAATGTTGTTGGGCAGATTCATCATCTACAAAGGGAAACGGTTGTACAATTCTTGGTGTCAAGGAGGTCCAGACCGCAACCCCATTTTTGTGACAGAACATGGACGGTTGGACAAATCTCTTCCTTAAACTATTCACTCAGATCTCAGACTGATCATTTCTCAGGGTTTTAATATTTGATGGTTAAACCTCGCATGTGACTCTGGGACTGGGGGACTAGGGGGCTTCTTAACATTTTTTCTACTCCTGAACCTCTTACTGAATAAATGTTGAGCTGTTAATCCTTTCAAAACTATACATTTTTAATATTTTGTCAATAAATCATGACATGATCTTACTTGGAACTTAAATGGACTTAAATGATGCAACTGTACCTATTAAGATGATGCCAGACTTTGCACCTATTTAAGAAAATATCTTTATTTACATTATAAAACAGACATGAACTAATAAGCACATTTTGAAATGAGAAGTTAGACATTCATATTATAAATCAATTAAATATCTATGAAAAATGCCTGGAAAATTATTTTGGCAGGCTTATTGCATGCAGTAAAGGAGTAAAGTTATGTTAATATGGAAAGGACATGAAATTCTATACCATACAGCTATTTTTGAAAGAAAGACTTAATTCCTTTAAATCCTTTCCATACAATCCTAATTCGAAATCTCTTCTTCTCACATGTTCTTGCTTCCGAGGCTCCATTCGCTTCTTTCGATGTCTGCTCTATGTCTTTTTGATGACGTTTCAGTTTCTTCTTCCCATGTGTCTTTTTCTCCTTGAACTGTTTCTCCTGTGCATTTGGTGCTGGCCTCACATCTGAGTGAGGCAGTAGTGGACGGCAAGGCCTGTAGGGTCTGGATGATGGGGCTTCTTGGAACCAGTGGGGCTCACCAGGTGCAAATCTGGTAGGCTGTCTGAGGGAGAGTGAGGGAAACCTGTTGTCTCGTGGTTTGGGAGACTCCAGGGGGAAACTGGGCCTTGGGCTTTCCAACTGTGAAAAAGCATTTAATTTAGCATCACTATTAAATACATGCATGTGCACACACTTTGATATACTATCAAAAATATAATGTAAGTGATATTGTAGTGCCATAGGCAATCCATTTGTTGATATGCCCTAACACATTTATGCTCACTATTTACCTGGACTTTAATTATAGTTGCTTATTTCAATCTAAAACCATCTGCTGTGTATAGCAGAACATTGCTTCATTGGATGTGCACTGCAGTGTAACTAAGTGTTTCTCTTTTCCTACTTTCTCAAGCTGTGCTCTCAGCCTTCTCAGTTCAGCTTTGATCTCCACATTCTCCCTCTGCAGTTCTCGCACTGCTAGCTCGAGGTCTAGACCTCCAAGACACCGCCCCACACGTGCAGCCTTCCGTCGGTTGTCCTCCCATGTCTTTCTCCGACATTCACCCAGGGTCTCTTTGCTCAACTCCTCCTCCACCTTATGGATTCCCATTTGGAACATACAGAGACATATGACCCAGCAATGTGTATTCGGTCCCTAGAGATCTTCAGCCGACAAAGATTATATATATATATATATATATATATATATATATATATATATATATATATATATATATATATAGTTATTCTGTTCTTCTCTGCGTTCTTTCTTTCTTTTTCAATCTGAGATGTTGCAGAGCCTCATTCTAATCCCTAAAAGGCAATCTCTATCTAAAAAGGGCTCATATCAAAATTTAAAGTGGTGTGTTAGTTGTAACAGTCGCCAGCTGTGTTGATAACTCACTCTACGATGCGCTGACACGGTGGAATCTTCCAGCTGCTTACCGTCCTCCTACAAAACAGAAACCTGCTTAACACACTGATATCCAGCTCAACAGGAGGATGTCTTACAATGTAGGTCGGCTCTAAAGTGGGAGAATTGCTGCAACTAACTTCAAAAGGATGAACGCTGTTCTGCCAAAAATGCATCTCACTTTTGTAATCGTATCTTTTTTAAATGTTTCTACTACTGTTTGTCTTGTTTATTCTGACTAGCAGTTGCTATCACACCACGCGACTAGAATGTTATACGTATGACGCCGCATGGTTACAGAATTCAAAAGATTACAGCTCGGACGATATTGAACGCGCGTTAAAATACGCTCATGAATGAGTTTAACAGACACCTGTTCATTTCAACACAATGGGAGAAATTACTCTGCTCACAGATCTTAGTAACGCGTTAGAGGAAAATTCGCTGCTGCACTTTAAAACACAGCGTTTTTCTTAAAACACATAAAAGGTGCAAGATCACGCGTTGTCGTGTGAGCACCTCAGTCGTAAAAAGGGCTGAGTTGTCATGAATACGTTATGATCAGGAGTAGTCGGCCGTACTGCTGCGGCATCCGGTCAATTCAACCGTCCTCTAAGAATCAGCGCAGTACTAGTTTTGGTAATAGCAGCATCTATGGACATAAACGGCGGCGAAACGGATGGTTTCTTTCTCGTCAACTTTATAGTCCATCACACCTGCTCCTATAGATCGGGATAAAATCTCCATACCAAAACCTCTGTGCATTGGCATGATGAAAATTTAGAGCGCGCAAATCCTTCACTTCTGAAACAGCAGAAATTATGTAATTTTACACAGATTAAAAAACCCCTCAACGCTAAAGACTGCTGTTGACGGAGTTTTAATGTAAATATAGTAGGTTGGGGAAGTGTAACGATGAGCAGTGTGTGGAAAAGAGTGAGATTTATTAGGGGCAAATCCAAAGTCCAGGGTCAAATTATTAACATGGAAAGTCCGAGAATTCATGATAAACTAAAGTAAAGAAAAGTGCACGAAGACAAACCAGGGATGCAGGCTATAACATTGGGGCGAGGATAAACATTCAGGCTTATATTCACATGCACTGAAGCCTCGATTAACAAACAGCAGCTGGACTTACAATAAATAGCAACAAGACTAAACTAAAACAGGGCTTAAAAATATGGTCACATGAGCATTAAACCAGACACAAGTGCAAATTATGAGGGGTGCAGAAAACGAAACGAAGGAATGGAACCACAACAAGGGAGTAAATCAAAATAAAGACACTAGACAGGGAAACCGTGGAGACATGAACGCTAGGAGGGTGGTCAGTGGTGACAGGAAGCTTGTTTCAGTCATGGATGTCTTTGGCAAAATGAATGCAACTAAAATGCTTTCCTCATGTGTTCTAATAACCAAATAATAACCAAGTTCTTCTTTATTTCTAAATAATATGCCTTTCGGAAATTGTATAACTGCTTGTGTTATATTACTTTCTTTTATTCAGAAACACAGGAGACTCAGGTGAAAAGTGTGATGGAAATTATACACTTATTATTATATCCTAAAACTTGTCTCACCTAATCGTAGTCATCAGTTTATTAGATAAATGCATACCTATTTTTATGTTTGTGTTTCACATGTTCCATCCCTTTTCTCTTCTTTGAAAGAAAAATTCCTTAACTTAATCAAAGACTAGGATTAAAAAAATAAAATAAAATAAAATCATAGACAGGTCAGCTGAGCCCACTCCCTTGTCGTAATGTCCCCATATTGACAGTTAAATACCACATATTAAATACAATAGACACTGGAGTGTCTTGTTTTTCTCTGAACATTCCACAGTGCATCTAGAATTTTAATAGTTGTTTATTTCTGCTCAGTTTTTCTGCTCTTATTTGAATTTGTTTTTGTCTTAAGGAGAAAAAAAAGGCGTCAAACGAGACCTGTGACCCCTGGGGGAAATCGTGGATCAGATGCCTCACACCAAGTCACTGTGTAAACAACACCAGGTTCATGTTTTAGTGTGAGGAATGAGTGCAGGAGTGTTTTGAAAGAGCAAATACAAACACTAACAAGAAGAGAACAAAGAAAACAGGAAGGAGAAGCTCCTTTCCTTTTTGAGTTACTTACTGAGTTCATTCTCATAGCAAGTTCATTACACCTTGTGTACTTGTTGTAGTGCAGTTAGCTGTTTCTATATTGGCTGAGAGAAGGAGCAGACCTGTTCAAGTCACAGAACCATTTACATGTAAACAACAGAATCTGGTCAGTGGAGGATGTACTTTCTCAAACCTTTTTAACTGGTATCTCACCTCTGTGTCTCTCTGTGTTCGCAGGACAGGGACCACTGCACACCTCGCACCAGGACACCTTTCCAGTGATGACTCCCCTCGTGTGGAATTAGTTCACAGCTGTTTAGTCTTATACTTATCCACAACTAGGATTAGTCCATTTACTATTTCTTAGAAGTGGGGATCAAGAACATTGGAAGACGTGAGTAGTTTTTTGGAGCAATAAAGATCAATACATAAAAACAGGCAAATGACCTGGTTATACCCAAATACATCAATAAACACATCAAACAAGGTAATGCTTAGGTATGAATTTTCTTGACTTCGTGACTTATTATGAAGCTTAACTTGTTATGAACTGTCACATGTGATAATGTTCACACATTTAGCTGCAATTCTTTGTTTAACTTCAGAGGGTTAAATGGAGCTCACTCAGATGATGGTGTTGACTGCTTCAAGGATTTTCACTAGAAGTTATATAACTGCAAGTTATATTACCGATGTCTAAGTGTATGCAGCGCAGAATTCTTTCTTCGTAATGTAATACATGTCCTATTTAATTCTACAATATAAACAAGTTGGAAAATATTTGTGTAAAATAGATTATGATTATTTTTGGAACATAAAGCCATGCAAACATTGTAAGTGGACATCAAGGAAAAATATAAAATAAAAGAATAATATAGCATACAGTTACAGGGTATGCCTGTTTTCATTGATTACTAGGGAAGCTCTTTGTCTCCCTCTTGTGGCCATTGTTGTCTGAGCCAACAACCATATCAACATAAGTGACATGAAGTTACAGAAATTAATTAAAACTAAAACGTATTTTTATAAACACGATTTGACAGTGTGTTTTACATATTCTGGTTGAATATGACATTTATGTGTACAAGATTATAAAAAACACAATCATACATTTACCTGATACTTATATCCAAAGTGACTTACGAGTGAGTATATCTTGAGCAATTGAGGGTTAAGGGCCTTGCTCAGCAAACCAACAGTGGCAACTTGGCAGCAGTAGGGCTGGAACCGATAAGCTTCTGATACATGTCAAGTATCTTAACCACTGAGCTACCACTGATCACTGCTGGGGGTAACCATAAATGTTAGAATTTAAAATGTTGGATACTAAACTATTTAAAAAACATTTTGGAACATTTATTTATTTCATTTCCCTTAACCTTTGACAGCACGGCTAGTCCAGACCTCTGTATATGCATCTTCTTACCCCTTCTCTCTGCACACAAAAAATAAAACGCATTGAGAAGAGACTAATTGCCCAAAGGATAAAAAATAAAATGACATATATAATGATAAAAGGAAAAGGTAAATAGATAACAGTGGATGTGTTAATATAAAATCAAAAGTCATCTAAACAGAACTCAGTGCAATAAGTGTGTTTTGAGATGTTTTTGTTTTGCTGTTGGTTTAGGTTTTTTTTCTGTTTTTTTTGCTTTCAAGTGCTAATGCCATTATGAGTTGCTAGACCATGAAGACATTTAAAGAATAATAAAATAATCTGATTTTGCTGTAAAAGACAGATGTCATGTTCACACTGCACAACTTCACTGCTTAATGTGATCTCCTGTTTACATCTGGCAGACACGCTTATCTATAGCAACTTACAGTTTCAACTATATTACAGAGCTAGGTCCATATAGCGGTAGGAGTTTGACTCAGTTCAGTTCAGCTCACTCAGGCTTTCATTTCTGTTGTCTTGTCTTCAGGTTTTGTTTCATTGTCCCTAATAAGTCCAACTTGTGCTTGTCTACTCATGTCTCACTGTCCTCCTTTGCTTGATGTCACAACTTCATTGATACCTAAAGTGAATGTTGGAAATATCACATGTTCTTTGAGTAGGAATCAAACATCATTGCTCTAATACACTGGACTGATAGTGGACTCTGCCGAGGTACACCTACCCCTGATGTTGTGATGTTACTGAGCCTCATCCTGTCTCAGATGCCTTGACTACTCCCATCATCCCCTGATGTCCCCTGTTGTAGCCCACACCACCTCCACCCCAACCAGCTACTCTCTTTTGCCCTTAATGGACGTTCTCTTGCGACTTGGGTCTCGGACACATGCACACAAGTCTAGAACCTCCAGAAAGTTGGACTAAACATTAAATGCTTATTTTATTTTTTTATTTATGTCTCTCTTTAAACAGCCAGAGGAGGATGGGACCCCCTTTGAGTCTTGGTTCCTCTCAACGTTTCTTCCTCATGCTCTACGGAGCTTTTCCTTGCCACTGTCACCCTTGGCTTGCTTACTGGGGGCTTGGACTTGGACATTTGAAAAGCTGCTTTGTAATAGCACCTGTTGTAAATAAAATAAAATAAAATACAATTTTAAAAAGTACTTTATAAATAAATTTTGAGTATTTGATTTTTATATGTAATCTTAAAATGTATAAGATAACTAAAATTTGTTTTTTAATCATTACATTTTTTCACTTAAAACAAAAATATAATTTGGATAGTCCCAATAATCTAGAAAAATCAAATCTCATCATTACAGTGCCAACAACACATCAGCATCACCAGACTTCAAAGCACTTGTCTGAGAGGAAGATTTGTATGCCTGTAATTCTGTTGTTGAAGAGCCTATAAAATCAAAATAGGCTTTTAAATTTGAAATTTTAAACTCAAATAAATACAGCCTTATTTTACATGCCTAAACACACACACACAGTTACCTCACAGTGTGAATATTGTTGTTGGTGGAGAAAGTATCATAGATCCTCTTTGCTGACACATCAGTGATGTCATTGTGACTGAGGCTGAAATAAGATGGATTATAATTACCACATTGTTCAGGATTCCCAAACACACCTCCCTCTACTAAATCACCGCATAGTAGTACAAACACCTGTAGATTTATATATCAATGAATTAAATTAATGAACGAATGAATGAATAAACGAATGACTGAATTAGCAAATGAATGAATAAGCAAAGAAATAAATAGTATATTTGTGTCAGTGGACCTGAGTCATTAATGGCCAGATAATTATGCATTCTGACATTTTAAACAAAATATCATTTCTTTCAGTTCTTGTACACATGACTTGTTATCTATCAGGCATGAAACTGTAAATCATAAAGAGTCTGTTATGCCTTATTTCTCTTTTTAATGAGAACATGTGTTTCTACAAGCAGTCTGGATATTTTGTAGACCACAGAGGTCCATATTGCCAAGTACAGGCAGTGATCAGTGAACCAGTCAGCCAGTGAGAGAGGTCGTCATTTCCAAATAAAATCACCAAGAAAATCAAGCTTTTTGCTGTTTGCTTTTGAAAAAAATAAGTCCTTGAAGGAACAAAGGATATGACTGAATGAGCAAAGTTACATTTATATAGAGCCTTTCAAGGAACATACAATGCTTTACAATGAACACACACAGCTTCTATGTTCAGTCACATGCCGGATTTTGTGTTAAATTGTGAGAAAAAGAGTAAAATGTGTTATATCTATGTTAGTGTTCACTGTGCACTCAACAATCAAGACTCTCTACACATTCCTCCTCCCGCTTGTCCACTCACTCCAGGATGTGGGCTTTGTGCTGGTGTGGGAACAGCAGCTGCAGGCAGTGGTCAGTGAGCTGACAGTGGCTAAGGTCCAGTTCTGACAGCCCTTCAGAATGTTCCAGAAACAGCGCCAGTGACCTACAGGCCATATCAGTCCCCACACAGAGAAGAGACAGGAACTGGAGCAGCATGGCTTTATTGCAGCTGAACACACTCAACATTCACCAACATGTAGAGTCACAAAACACTAACACACTCACATAACTACTAACATTAATGCTATTTACACACATTTTGTTTCAAATGATAAAATTCTTTTCCCTAGTTTGTGTGGTGTTGAGTCAGTGGCTTACTGAAGGGTGACTGTGTGTAAAATGGGGAAGAGTTGCCCTCACAGCCGTGTAGAGTGAGCTGTGTGTGTGTGTGAGAGAGCTCACTCTCTGGATGACCATGGAGACAACTTTGCAGTCCTCAGTGCTCAGAGTCAGTGTGTGTGTGTGTCTGTGTGTCTCCTGTCAACACGGAGAAAATAAAACACACACAGACAGTGGCTGGGCAGTTAATTTCGGATTAATATAAATATTTCACTTAAATTTACCAATTTCCTCCAGAAAGTCATTTTATTCTAGGTAAATATCCATGGATATTGCTGATTACCTGACAGGAGTCTCAATAAAGCCTAAATGATGCTGGCACAAAATGACTTTTGAGGAAACTCGTGAAAAACACATAAACGTACATAAACGTTTATATAACACTCCCTAAACAGACCAGTTCTGTGTTAAAATTCTGATTGTGAGAAAAGTTCAAGCCTGAGACGGGAGACGTGTTAGAGCAGTGGCTCAATGCTCTCCAACTCCGCCTTTGGTATGGAGGTGAAAAGCAGGCTGAGAGAGACTGCTGTGCAGTGCTGGAGGGTGAAGCGCAGGGCAGCACAGTGGACAGAGTCCAGCTCTCTGCTGTTCAGGTTGATGCAGTTCTCTGCTGAACTCAACAAGCTGGACACACAGTGAGCAGAGCCAGTCTGATAGATCTCTCTGATGATGGACATTACAAAGCTGGAGCTCAGCCTGGGGAGAAGACACACACAAACACAGACACACATTTCCAGGTCTCATGCTGTACACTATAATTAAAGTGTTTGGAATGTTACTAACTGTGTGAACAATCTGAGCCACACAACACATGACTGTATTCTCTCACCTTCTGATCTGAAGTCTGGCCAGTACAGGCAGAAGGTCTCTGGGATTTTGTTACTTAATGTTGGGGATGTGTAGTGGTCCCATGAGCTGGTGGAAGCTCGTCTACTTTGCCGTAACGTCACCCTTTCGCCTTGCTGTCTGGATGCGTACTGTCTGTCAGACTAGCAATTCATCTACACTTCTCACAGATAAAACTGCCACTAATGACGAAGAATAAACATGCTGCATTCAGTGCTCTGAAGCAGAACATAAGTCATGATGAAAAAGCAAAATGTTAACATTACTTATGTTTGTGGTAGTTCCTTAGATATAGTTTGTGATGATAAAATAGTTTTCCATGGAAGTTGCCAGTTTCCAGGTAGAAAGTAGTTAAATCCAACAAAACATTTGTTAAACAGATAGAGAGCAGTAAGAGCTAGTATGCTGAAACTACCTGTTTCAAAAACAGGAAGCTTCCTTATGAAGGAAAGAGGTTCTTATGAACCTCAGCATTTTGACAGCAAGTATTAACCATGGCTATAAAACCATGTGAATAATTCAGTTATGGGATTAATCCACAAAATAGAACATCAAATCTAATTATTTGGCCAGTACAGGGTTATGCAATATTCCTTCATCTCAGCAAAATGCAATAGCTTGACTTCCTTAACTGATTAATAATTTAAAAATATCTTTCTTGACTATAAGAATATAGCTTACCCATTAGAAAGATTAAACATCCAGTCAGTTTGTATCCTGGCATGTTAATGTAAAAGGCAGCTCCTACTGGATTTGGGGAAAGATTAGTAAAAGATTTCAAGTATCTGCAAAGCAGAAAACTGCCTATTCAACAGGCATGAATGATCTGCTACCGAAGTAGATGTGTTATTTGCATAGCCTAATTAATATCATTAGATCATGTTCTATATTACCTATATAGTTATATTAAAATTTTGCTATTGCTTTTTTGCTTCACAATTGTTACACATAATTGCTGCACCTGATACAAGGATAGGAATTTCAATTTATTCATACTGGATATAAGAATCATTAATGGCTGCTGAGTGAAGCACTTTCATTGAAAATTCATCCACCAATTTTTTTTTTTTTTTTTTTTTGGAACTAGAAACAGGGCACATCAACCAGGAATACATTCCAGGTCTGTTTTAGAACACTGGCTGTGATTCATTACATTTTGGCAATTGTGAAAAGAAAGCGGATGATACTTCTAAAAGTAATTGTGTTTGCAGTTTATTTGCACAGTTACATGAACAACACTGGTAGCATAGTCAACAGGCTTGATGGTTTTCCAGTGCACGACACTGTGATACCAGGGCTGGCCCAAGCCTGTTTGGGGCCCTATGCAGAAATCTGAGCTGCCACTGACATAACATAGGTAAAAAACAAATAGAAATAAATACATGGTCTTTGGCACCCTCTTGGCGGCCTTAGCAGGCTCTCATTTTGCTTATACGGCGGGACAATTGTTCTGCTGTTATCCTAGCTATTGAGCAGTCCTACCTAGATTTAATGTACTTATGTACATTACCCTTAGTCCAGGTTTCTGGTGTTTATTTTAGATGGATTTTTGGTTGTATATATTATAATTAGGCTACTGTGGACAATTGTATACCGTATAGCTACAGCACCTGTACTTCACACACATGTAGTAATCGGAACTAGAAAGTTGCCAACCCTATTAAAATATTAGGTTTATAGTATAATATATGAATTAAACAGACAAAGCATTAATCACAATCATTTGCATGATGATTAAATCTTGAACCAAAAATGTATCAGAGAGCTGTAGTGTTTTTTACAGTCACACACCCAATAAAACTGTGCTTGACCATTTCTTGCCCTCTATATCATTCTCTGCAGTTTACTGAGAAAGACCTGACACTGGGTAATGCCATTGTCTATTCGAAGGCCAAAACAACAACAATCTTGGTTATCAAAGACTCACTCCACCCTGACCACAGCCTCTTCTTTTAGAAGCCATGAGAAGACCACCATCGCAGCTTGAGAGCACAAATCTAGCCTCTTAAGAGGTGTTATGTTCCACAGGCAGATCGATATCTCAATGCGGTCCACATGAAAGCAATTTTCTTTCCATGAGTGCAAATTGCACT
Organism: Electrophorus electricus; assembly: GCF_041902795.1. Taxonomy (NCBI): domain Eukaryota; kingdom Metazoa; phylum Chordata; class Actinopteri; order Gymnotiformes; family Gymnotidae; genus Electrophorus; species Electrophorus electricus. The sequence continues at coordinate 190,541 of NW_027658793.1, read as the reverse complement.
TTTAATGCCTGATATTTCAGCCACTCATTTCTCTCACTACATGACAAAACTCTCGAAACTTTTCTCCAAAAGCACTGAATGTTATTCTAACCATTTATGGCCTTTCTCCAATCATGTACACAAAGTCCAGTATGATTCCAAATGTCATCAAAAGATATATCTGTTTGTAGCTGAACAACTTATACAATACGATCTTTCTTCTTTGTGTCAAATGAAATTAACAATTGAAAGATCCAAAACTGGTTGTGTTTCTTGCCAACATACTGGTGTTTGGACATGTGGGATTACTTGCATGTCGCTTTCAATAACTCAGTTGGTAGAGTAGAAGTTAAAACTGTCATCCTTAGGCTGTCGGCTCAACTCCAACTCACACAAACTTTATGTTTTAATGCAGAATCTGTCATTTTATATGAGCATAAAAAAAGGCTTTTTCCTGACCGGGAATCGAACCCGGGGCGCAGCGGTGAAAGCTCCGAATCCTAACCAGACAACCAGGGACAAAGCTACTGAGTTTATATGACAAGACCATTTTTCAAAGTCTGCACTCCTACTATTCTGACAATGTTTGGATGCATACTGGACTTGGTATGCATGAGTGGAAAAAGGCCATAAAGCGAGTTATTTATCTTTCTCTTTGTTCTACAAAAAAATGAAGTTTGCAAGAGTCAGGGCTCTTTTTTACCATCTGGGAAAAGAGGGAACACTGGTATCACTAACACATGGAAAGAGCTGTTATAGTATTCCCCATTTGTCTCCTTAAAACTTCTGACATTTTAGCCACTCATTTCTCTCTCTACATGAAAACACTCTAGAAAATTTTCTCCAAAAAATACGGAATGTTATTCTAACTACTCAGAAAATACTATTTTCCTCCACCTTCTGACGCGTGAACTTATAGACGCCCTTGATTGCACGGTGTCTCTGTAATTGACAGGGGAGAGAGCGTATGCCACTCCCTCTCTCCCTAAGAGTACAGCCAATTATGCTCTTCTAGACTCTTGGCCACAAATGGCTGTGACACCATCAGTTTCAAAGTTAAACACAACTCCTATAGTACTAATAAAAGCTTCACACTCAGCTCAGCTGGGGCATGGCAGACACTGAAGGAAACTCCTCACTTCACTCTCTTCATCTGACCAGTCATTAAGCTCCACTGGTTTCTTCACTGTTTGGAGTTTCAGCACTTCTAGCATTTGTAATATTAGAATAGAATCCCTTTATTTACTAAAGGTACACAGAAATGTACACCGGTACACAGAAACTTACTGTATGTAAGAGTGCAATAGTTCAAAGCTGTATTAGTGCAGATAAATACAACTACAGTGCCATTGCAGCTTTTAATGCTGTTTCAGTATCAGGGTCTTCAGGAAGGCTCCACCTGGCAACCCTGAAGTGCCTTGCTATACTTAAAACTACACACACACACACACACACACACACACAAACACAAACACTTAACAAGGTGAGTTCTGCTTATTTGTTATTGGAGATTTGTTAAGAAGGCTGATTGCCATTTAAAATTAGATTTCACAAACTGTAATTGTTACACTGGTGAGTTTGAGGTAGAGATGCACTTTCATTAATACTGCTTACACTCTGTTTCTTTACAACACGCATGGACGTGTTAAAGCATCTCATATGCATGGAACACTAATACTCAGAGCATTGGAAGGTTGAAAACAGAAGCTATCTGGCTCACACAATGTTTTAAATGTGCCAAGGGAAATTCCAAGTGTGGCCATCCTTGAGTGGAGTGGAAGATAAATATGTTTTTTTTTGTATTTCAAAGCAGCTGTAAGAGTATAACAGGCAGTTTAGAACATGTCAGTCCCTCCATGTAATTTCAGAGAAAATATCCTATGAAGATTGGACCAAGATTCCTGCAGAGTATTTTCAGCACATAGTGGAAACTATGCCAGAAAGAATTGCTGCAGTTCTGGAGGCCAAAGAAGGTCCAACATGCTATTAAATGGGTGTACTTAAGCCCACTGTGTCCTATTATAGGATATTGCTGGAATGTATGTGGATGTTGTTGGAATGGCCGCAGAGTTGCGGCAGCAGTACAGGTAGTCTGTAATCCTTTCCCCCATCTGAGTGAGTTTGCCCTATTGCACGGGGTCGAGTTATGATGTGAATGTTTAATTACACAGGATGGATTGTGGGCGACAGAACCGAACAGCCTTCAGGATTCAAGTAGAGAAAGGGGAAACTTCTCCAGCCTTTGAGTTAATCACAGGACTATTGCATAGCAATTAGGGATAACAGAACAGCTTTCGGGGGGTTTGGGTGGGTTGCCTTATCCGCTCCTTTAACAGAGTAGTCACAATTCAAATTTCCCTTGTTCCATTGTTTACAAGGCATTATACATGTGGTTTATTTATAGTGCACGGAGTAATATGCAGCAAGTCTGGTCTGTCTGCTTTGGAAGAGAAACATTTGGCCAAAAGAGCAAGACACAGCCAGGAGGATGATTGGTAAGAGCACATCATAATATGCACCTTAAAGCTGTGCTCTACAGCTAGGTCCTGTTCCATGACTGCATATATAAATTAACTATTGACATTGCTATTTATATCTGGCCATTTACAGTGCACTCTTGCTCAGTGCAGCACTTGAAGCTGATTTTCCATTGTGTAGTTATTATGTTCAAGAGATGTTTGACCCGGTCAGGGTGACACACTTTAGTGAGGGCAGCAGTATCCTAGAGGACACTACAGACAGTGACGGAGACATCTCAGAGCGCGAGGTGAGAGGTTGAGCTTTTTGTTACTCTCTCTACGACATACTTTTCATGCCAGGTACTATTGTCCAGTTCAGCCAAATTTAATTTACTGCCTTGTATTATCATATATAAATTGCTGAACATCTTTTCACTCAGTTTCAAACAACCCCTCAGCTGTATTAAGCCATTTCAGGTTATTCAGAAGTACTGCTAAATGGATGTGGTGGGAAAATGAGAGCACATCAAACACAGACAGCTTTATGCATTGAGTAGTAAAGAGTAAAAGTTTATTGAGTTCTGTCCCCTGTATAACAGAGTAAGAGGACTGACGCGCAGTACGGTCCCCCTCCCCTTATACAGAGAACAGAAGAAAGAGAAAAAAAAGAAAAACGACTCCTACAGAGTATCTGCTAATTCATGTTTTGGTTAGCCTGAGTGCTGAAGGCTTCTTCTATCTCTATGGTTAGAATGGTATGTGAGCAGCTGGTGTACCTGACTCACATGCTTATCTGCAGACTGTTATGCTGTGACTATAGAAACATAAAGCAAAGTAAAATAAAGCAAAGTAAATTTCCACAAAATGAAGTAAGGCAAATTTCTACAACATTTCCCCCCTATATCACACATTATCACACATTTATTCAGCAAATAGCACTACGATGTCTTCATGTGGATCACCAGCACCGCCCATCTTGGGGAGCAGAATGTCTTCACTGAGCTGCGGTTGGTCATTGGCATGGCCGCTGAGCGCTGGCATGGTGAACACTCTAGAAAGACGTCTGACACGCAATAACAAAAAAGGAGGTAAACACAGAAGAAGAAGAAAAAGAAGAAGAATGAGTAGCAGAATGGGCAACGCTACAGCCGCTACTGGAACTGTAGGCTGCGGAGTGAAGGCAGATCACAAATGATTCATATAATCAGTAATATTAGCACTGAGATCTGGAATGTAAAAACAGCAGGAAGTGTTAATCATTTTGCACACTCCTCCTTCCTTCATGGTTAGGAGATTTAATACCATTCTATGTTGAAGCACTGCTGCCCTTATCACTTGTTGTTCTATCTTTAAGGCACCTATTGCTGCTAAGGTATCATTAACTACTTGCAGTAACTGATAAGCTAAGCCATTGATCTTTTGCAGGGCTGCTACTGTGCCACCGCCCAGGAAAAGGGACCAACCAATGGTTTCACCCGGAGTGGTCCATGGGTCCCTCAGAATTCTACCACAATAGTCTGTGCTGGTTATGTCTCTCCTCACCCTGTGCTGCTTGGCATGGGGAAGTGTATACACCTGCGTCCTTGGGCGCACTACAGCTGGATAACAACAACCAGTCCAGTTCTGTGGCAATTCACCATAGGCCACCGAACCACCGACCCACATTACATTCCAATACCCCTGCAGGGTTGTCATGGAGCAATTCCACAGGGAACTGCTATTGGAGTCACTGCAAGTGCCATTGCTGTGCACCTGCACATAATCGATGCATCTGGACCAGACTTCCGGCACCTGCTGCTTCATCTGCTATACAAATATCTCACCCTTACTAGCTGCCACATGCAGCATCATTTTCGGTGGTGCGGGGTTAGTGGGACTGGGACAGTTTGAGGTCTGGTTAATAACCTGGCACATAGAGATTGTCATATTCACTTCTCCTACGTCTGCGTTTTTCAGAGGGATTACAGTCCTTGGAACACTGGTGTGCTGGCACACCAGATACTCTTGCTCGATATGTTGGGCATGCACAATGGCTGACATACACGCTGTATTTTGTTGGCATTTAGCTGCTAATCATTCTGCTTCAGTGGCGTTGGGACCCTGAAATGGTAACAAGTCTTCTCATAAGTCATGGGATTCTTCAACCATATTAATATTCAGTCTATGTTCTGACTGTGTTAGCTGTGCCTGATTTTCTCTACCGTCTCTTGACGGTTCCGAGTGTCGAAAGTGTAGGCCTTGCCTTTAACACCCTACTCAACACAGTTCCGACCTAGTCTGTTTGGGTGCTGCTGCTTGGAGTTGGGGCTGGTGTCGGAGCCTTCTTACAGTGTGTGTGATGTACCCAGGTTCCTCGTCCTTCTATTTTGACAGCAGTGTAGGTTGTTAACAGGAGGTTCTAGTTGTCGCCACCTGGTGCCTTCAGTGGCGGTAGCCCCTGACTGAATTTCCAGTAATGTGGCCTGCGGGGTAGCAGCGGTTTCCTGTATTGCTTGCACAGCGGTTTTAGTTGCAGCTGCCTTTGCTACTCTATCTGCAAAATTATTCCCCTTGCTGATTTGGTCTTCTGTAGTCCTGTGAGCTGCACACTTAACAACTGCAATTGTCTTTGGCAGCGAAATGGCTTCTAGCAAGATGGTGATGTCTAATATATTTACCCGAGCTTGTCAGGAATTGCCTATGTTTCCATATGGCTCCAAAATCATTAACAGTTTTGTCTGCAGCTAGTTTGCATGCTTCCGTCAGTGCTACTAGTTCAGCAGCCTGCGCTGAATAGGAGGATGGTAATACTTCTGTTTTAAGTATTTCATGATCTGTTTCTACCGCGTATGCTTCCCTATTGACCCCTGTGTCGTCCCTGCATGCTGACCCATCCACATAGAGGCATAGGTCTGGGTTACTTATGGCTTCTTCAAAGAGATCAACTCGCGGTATATATACTTCAGCTAAGACTGCTGTGCAGTCTTGTGGATCTCCATCCTCCTCCGTAGGAAGGAGTGTAGCTGGGTTCAATGTTATACACCTTTTGACAGTTATATTAGGCATATCTAAGAGGGTGGTGTGGTATCTCAGCTACCACTGGGCTGATAAGTGTGACACTCTTTGGTCCTGCAGTATTCGGTGTAATGCGTGTGGGACTAAAACAGTAAGAGGGGAGTATGCCACTATGGTTTAGGTAGCGAAATTATGGCTTGTGGTCGGTTTTGAGACAGCTTGTGTGTATTTCCCCCTTTAATGATATGCCCCAAGAACGTCACTTCCTCCTTACAATTCTGTAATTTTGCTCTACTAGGTCAGTTACATGTATGTTACATCTGAAATATTTCCATGAGCTTTTATGCAACATACTAAACAAAGGTTTGGAACAGGCTAAGTCAAATCAGGCTAACTCTCAGCAGGTCAAAAGTACTTCAGACTGCAAACTATGATCTAGTATTTTATCCAATTTTACCATAATTGTAACGCAGGGAGGCTTGGCAGGATACAAAAGAGGAGCAATGATGCATACAACGATGTTTATTTAGAGACATGGAAGACAACGTAGCACTAAGGCTATCGTGGGATCAAACACTGACAACGTTAACGTTTACACAAAGGACTTATATACGCAAACAATAACAACACAATGAAGGGCAGCCGTGAAACACAAGGGAGCATGGCCACACGGATGAACACACACACACACACACACACAAGCAAATACACACGGGGAGACGTTTGGGGGGGGGGCATACCGTGACAAGAATATGTTCACACATGGTCGCTCGCTCGCTCTCTCGCTCTCTCTCTCCCCATCCTTTCAGCCTTTGGGTTTCAATAATACCCCCAGGGCAGACAGAGCCACTATTCAAGCAATGTAATATTCTGTAATATTCTACTCTGGCTCCTCCTACCTCTGCAATGACATCCTCAGCTTTTATTTCAGTGGGTGGCGTGTGATGTCATAATGCAGCCGCATCAATTAAGCGATTATGATGTAGTCAAAGAACAGATTTTTCAAATGAACAATTTCTGTGACCCATTTTTAGACTACAGATCACAGATAACGGGTACACTAAATTTATTATGGGTCAGTGCGGTAGTTACAATTGCAATCCAAGACGCAAGGAACATGTTCCTTCTGAGAAATATGAAAAGGAAAAGCACGGGATATTTGGTAAATATGGGAAAAAGAAAAACGAAAAAACACGAGCCCAGATCCCTGCCAGAATAGAGGATGACTTCTTGGATGAACTGTGTGTGTGTGTGTGTTTGTCTGAGAGAGAGAGATCTACGTAGAAGTGTTCTAAGTATCTATACAACGCTAATAAGACATTTTCTGTTACTTTTTAAACAGATACTAGACCAAAGTATTTATTGAAAAATGACTTGCCTACTGAGAGAACTGAATCAGCCATGGTAAGTAAAGTAGAACCAAGACAAATGATTTAAAGCCATACTGAGGCAAGGGACAAAAGCCACAAAAAATGGAAAAACAGCTATGGTGAACAGTGATGCTAATTTAATACTTGTACTTAAGTACACTGAAATGTCTTTGAATATAAATTACAAATGCATTTCAACAAATGTTGGAGAAATTAATTAAAAACACTAATGTCAATTTATTTAGAATATATTTAGGACACATACATTTAGCATATGCAATCTTTGTCAATTACAGGAAAAAAAAATACTGTTGGTGGGTTTTTTGTTTGTTTGTTTTACATTCTCCTTACTATAGAATTAACAGTCGACTGTTCGGTGACTTTGCATGCTGAGTTGTAACACTGATTATTAGTATAATTGTGGCTAGAATCAAAATCAACACTAGTTAAAATGACTGAATGCATTGGAATTTATTATTCCAATAGCACAATTTGAATGGGTCTACGGTACCTTAGTGTGTCAGGTCCTGTTATTTCTGTTGAACATTTGATGTTTGGGGGCACATTTTTACATCATTAGGCCTGCAGGCTATGTGATAACGGCTATGCGATAAAAATTGTATTTGTTTCCTTTCCAGTCCAATACAAACTATAAATTCCAAATGCATCAAAATGTAATTAAAGTCATATTTCAATTAAATGTATTTAAATACTGTTCAACAATATTTCTACTTATATCTACAGGTGGAACTGAAGTCTTTCAAAAAGATAGAACCTCCAGATATGAATTTCAAGATGATGCTTCCTAAAAAGACTCCTTTGAATCAGATTTACGATGACAATGACTGGGATGAGTGTACTGAGGACCTGGAAGCCATGTTTGCTAGAGTGAGAAAGTCTGCAGTGGAACAGAGCAATCCTAACACTTGTTTTCCATAAATTCTCACAATGCTATGAACTATGCATTTCAAGTAGATGTAATTAAATATTGCTTAACACTGTTTCTCTTCATAGTTGGAGGTGAAATTGAATTATTTCATAAAGATGCAGTATGATACCTGTGAACATGATATGGGCCAACTGATTGAGGAAATGGAATCCACAGTTGTTAGAGTGAGAAAGTCTGCAATGCAGCAGAGCAATCCTAACACTTGTTTTCCATAAATACTAACAATGCAATTAAATATGCATTTCAAGTAGATGTAATTAAATATTGCTCAACACGGTATTTGTGTCTGCAGGTATTAGACGCCGTACTTGCTAGGGAGGATATGGCTGCATAACCTCTGACGACAGCAATAAACAGCATTAAAAATACTCTGACATTTTTCAGTCTAATCCTTGCCTATGTTGTCTGCAACACAGTCAATTATACCATGGATAGTAATTATATGTTATTTTTTTTGTCTCAGAAACATTCTGAATGTAACATTTCCTACAGCCTTTAAGATACAATCACCATACTTGGCACCCACACTATTTTTTCCCTCGATGTCCACTTACATCTGTGTGGCTTAACAATCACAATTCATTTTTACACAACCAATTTCCAACTTCTATATATATATATCGCTCGGAATTCAACAGACACCTGTTGCTACTGCACCTTTGAGACGGATGTAGGATAAATGAGCTCCTTTATGATTGGCTGCCCTGTATTGTGCTTCATTCAAAAGGTACTCAGAGCTGAAATGCCTGAGAAAGGCAATTTAAGTGGGTGTGCTAAACCTCTATAGGCTGAATAGGCAGAGATACGTAAATAAAGTGTTCTTGTGACATTAGAAATACAAATTTCAAAAGGGGCATTTTTGGCAGCTTAACTGACATAGTTAAGAATTTTAACATTTAAAATATATATATTAAAAGGAGAATGTTACTTATTTCACTCTGACTGTAAAACAGTGCATATTTTGTTAAATGGGATTTCCATCCCATGTTTTTAAGGCTGCCTTATGTATAAATAAATATGCAAGAATGCAGAGCATGAATAGGTCAGTCTTCCATTCTGTATCACATACCTACCCTTGATAACACCGTGGTAACTGGAAAAAAAACAACCCTTTTTACTTAGTTGTCACTACTTCCAATAGACTTCACGCTAATCTCATAGAAGTCCGCCCCTTTCCGTGTCCTCCGGAAACAGCACTACCGTTGTGTTGTGACGGGATTTGTTCCTGAAGTTGTATGCGTTTTCTGAATTTGCACCGCATTTCTAAAGTGTGTTACCACTTTGATGAATATGCTTTGTGTATTTGCAGCACGATGGGTTTTCCAGGACACCGTAATTTATGCATGTTTAATTCCATCTTTTATTCACGTACTAAGCCCAACTCTATAGGCTAATATTTATAAAACCGAGATAACCATAGAAACGTCTTCATCTGTGCTTGATACTTTCACAGAAAAACGGAACTGCTGCTTGTCAAGCTTGTTTCATCAGGTTTTATATCATCGTCATGACGTGTTTGAATTGATCCCAGGCATATGCAGTCCTCATCAAAATCCATGCATGTCCTAGGCTGTGAGTAAGGTATGTTCTCTCTCTGGTCACAGTTGGCAAATAAATTATGCATATAGATTGTGGGGAAAACACTTTAGCACGTGTTCTCCAAAGAAGTGTCTTAATATGAGCTATCTAGCTAGTTCCAATGTCAACTGTAATCATAACACTGGGTTTCTCTCTGTGCTCAGGTGTCTTATTCGCATGCCAGTAACATGTTAGCGATATTGCAGTAGTGTGAATTTTTATGTTGCCCGTGATGAAAGGTGACAGCGAATAAAAATCCAAACATTTTTTTTTGTTCAGGTCTTTTTAACGGTCATAACCGACACATATTTATCTAACAAAAAATCAGGTTCCTCTAAATGTGTGGAAGAACTGCTGTGTATATTTTTGTTTCCAGTGGCCTGAGTACCTAAAATATGTCACCATTTTAGGAAGCAGGAAAGCAGGGCTGCTTACAAACATGACATTAGTAAATTATTTTTGGGATATTTTCATTTATGATTTTCCCCTTTTTGTTGTTTGTTAGCTTTTTTACTTTCATTTTTTGTAGGGACTGTGATATATATTTTGTTATTTGAATGCATAATATAGCTTTGGGGCTCCCACAGACACTTGTGTATATACACATATTAGGGGAGATTTTTTCATTGGTTTGTATATGTTTTTGAAGGAATGCACATAGTTCTTATGTTTGAGCCACTTTAAAGATATTTTTTGACTTGTATCAGAAAGGAATGCAAGCATTTATTCATATCAACATTTTCCTTGCAGAGTCATTTCAAAGACGATGCAACAGAATAGTTTTGCTTTTCTATTCTGTACTTTGTTTATTGACAGGTAATTCCACCCTCAACTTTTTAGGGTGCCTCCCCATAATTGCTCAGCTCTTCTGTGTAATAAAAGCAGGATTGGTTTGTATATCACATTGGTGTAGGTAATTTTCACTTGTTATATAAAGAACATTCTAATGGCTTTGGGGGAGACAAGCCAAATTAGTCCTTTATAATTGTAATTATATATTACTTTGCTTCATTAGAAGTTTGTGATTATTCCTGTTATTCATCAACTTAGATACCGTGATTTACTGGGGTAGGTCAAATTAAAAGATAATTGCCTGCTTATATTAGGTAAAGAAAGTTTTTTATGTCATAGTTTTCACTTACTATGATTGGGACAATACATCTTTTACATGAGGATGGATTTTATCAAAGCTTATAGGGATCTGTATGCGATGCATAGGACGCTTATGCCTTATTTAGTTCACTAAATACAAGCAGTTCATTTTTGTTTTAAATGTTGATGTTCCACCTGCTCCATCAGACCCTCTGCTTTGACACTATGTCCACCTGGTGTACATCAGTAAGCACAGCCTATAACAAGGTATGTCTTAGCCACTTGTAATCTTCTAAGCATTAACTTTCACAACATTTTTATGACAATGTTAGTCTTTATAGTTTCCATAACTAGGTGCTTAACTGAAATCAGCTCCAGTGTTTCATGTTGATGTCTTTCATTTTTCATACATAGTCATGTATATATTTGTGACATGCTACATTTGTTACTGTTTTCACTTGAACAAGGAAAATCATACTCAAACCAGATATATAAGTGGACAGTCAGGGTGAAATAAGTAACATTCTCCTTTTAATGTTATATTTAAAAAAAATATTAAAGGTCTTAAGTATGTCAGTGTTTTTGTTAGTCTTTTGGCCAATGTTTTTTTTTTAAAAGAGATAAGGAGATACCAGAACAAAATAGAAAAGCAAATAATAGAGGAAGATGGCATGGGATGGAGGGATGGAGGGATGATAAAAGACAGGGGTAGTAACGGATAATTTATTCTATTCTCTCAGCTATTCTCTTTAACTAATTCTGAAGTCTGCATCTTTATTTTCTATTTGAATGTTAACTTTACGACTAGCTGATTGGGGTTTAGGAATGACACTAGCGTTGATTTTGATTCTAGCCACAGTTCTAGTAATAAGCAGTGTTACAACTCTACATGCAAAGTCACTGAACAGTTGACTGTTAATTCTGTAGTAAGCATAATGCAAAAAATACAACAACATATTTTGTTGTGATTGAAAAAATTACGTCCTAAATACATGCGTTGTAAATACATTGACATTAGTATTTTTAATTAATTTCTAACATTCAGAGACATTCAGAGGTATTTCTATTAAGCCCAGAGTCAGCTAGGTCTCCGCTCTCTAATTACTCAATGAACCTCAATGGTCTCCCAATCACATCTTCTCTAACAGTTAAAGATCTTGGAGTTATGGATCCCAGTCTCTCGTTCGAAGCTCACGTAAATAAATAATGTTTCTAGGACCCCCTTTCTCCACCTTAGAAACATTTCAAAGATTAGGAACATGCTCTCCACACATAATGCAGAAAAGGTAGTCCATGCATTTATTACTTCAATATTGGACTACTGTAATCCCTTACTATCTAGCTGTGCTATTAAGTGCCTAAAGTGCCTAGCGAATTCAAAATGCAGCAGCCATAGTTCTTAATAGAGCTAGAAAATTTGATCACATCAATCATATCTTAGCTACTTTACTTTGGCTCCCAGTAAAATTTTGTATTGATTATAAACTACTTTTAATAATTCCAAATGTGCATTAGACTTTACAGTAACCTAAGACAACCCTTTTGCATGAAGGGAACTGGTAACTATGCTCACCCTCCATAATGTGCAAAAGATATTTAAAGTGTAGGACAGTCGAAGCATTATGTGTGCGTGTGCGTGATGTTATTAACGTGACAGTAAAAGCTTACCATTTTTAAATGGGGGCTGATCGACTTTCCACTTATGCAAGACTTATGTCAAGAGTACATGTCAAAAATTAGAGACGAAATGAGGTGCTAAATGCCGCAATTAGGCATACAGCAGTCAAAGGCAATTTGGAAACACACTTAGAAAACAAAGATCATGATCTTTGATCATGATCAAACTTTCAAAAAGCTTATCAACGTGACGAGAATGTGAGGTTTAGTTTCATCTATAGTGTTACAGTATCAATGTGAAATATGGATATCGAGGTCAGCATCACGTAAGAATGTATATGTGTGAAACATCTTCGTCGCCATAAATGTTGTGTTGTTACATAATTAAGCAGTCCATCCAGTTTCATTTACTTGATTTATTAGCAACCTGTGTCCACTGTCTAACTCAAGTATTTTTATTTTTATTTCCTCCATGTTGTTTATAATAGGCCTACAGTAAGAAATCCTTTTAACTGATTAATAATTAAAAAATATCTTTCTTGACTATAAGAATATAGCTTAACCACTAGAAAGATTAAACATCCAGTGAGTGTGTATCCTGGCATGTTAATGTAAAAGGCAGCTCCTACTGGATTTGGGGAAAGATTAGTAAAAGATTTCAAGTATCTGCAAAGCAGAAAACTGCCTATTCAACAGGCATAAATGATGTGCTACCGCAGTAGTTGTGTTATTTGCATAGCCTAATTAATATCATTAGATCAAGTTCTATATTACCTATATTGTTATATTACAATTTTGCTTTTGCTTTTTTGCTTCACAATTGTTACACACAATTGCTGCACCTGATACAAGGATAGGAATTTCAATTTATTCATACTGGATATAAGAATCATTAATGGCTGCTGAGTGAAGCACTTTCATTGAAAATTCATCCACCAATTTTTTTTTTTTTTTTTTTTAACCAGACACAGGGCACATCAACCAGGAATACATTCCAGCTCTGTTTTAGAACACTGGCTGTGATTCATTACATTTTGGCAATTGTGAAAACAAACTGGATGATACTTCTAAAAGTAATTGTGTTTGCAGTTTATTTGCACAGTTACATGAACAACACGTAGTAATCGGATCTAGAAAGTTGCCAACCCTATTAAAATATTAGGTTTATAGTATAATATTTGAATTAAACAGACAAAACATTAATCACAATCATTTGCATGATGATTAAATCTTGAAACAAAAATGTATCAGAGAGCTGTAGTGTTTTTCACAGACACACACCCAATTAAACTGTGCTTGACCATTTCTTGCCCTCTATATCATTCTCTGCAGTTTACTGAGAAAGACCTGACACTGGGTAATGCCATTGTCTATTCGAAGGCCAAAACAACAACAATCTTGGTTATCAAAGATTCACTCCACCCTGACCACAGCCTCTTCTTTTAGAAATCTGCAGAAATAAATATATGAATTTATTACCCCCCATCAGTGGACCTTTAGAGCTTTATTATTCAAAATAAGACAGACAGATGAACAGACAAACGCAAAATGTATATATAATATTTTTAAGTATTCGCCATCTGCACCATTACAGGAATAATGTGTGTGTGTGTGTGTGTGTGTGTATGTATGTATGTATGTATGTATGTATGTATGTATCTATGTATATGGTTATGTGTGAGTACATGTATGTTGGATTGTATATGTACACGTATTAGAGTGTGATATTTATCGTTTATGGATTGGCTCTGTATGGATTTTATCAAAGGTGTCCACTCTAGATTATTGGTTCTGTTATTGATTAATTCTGAGAATTATTCTATTGATATATATACTCTATCAATAGATTTTTCTATTGGGTGACACTAATATTATTTTTTGTTTTCCAGTTCATGAATATGTTTTTTTGTTTGTTGTTTTTTTGCAAGAATATTTTTATTATATCAATATAATAATGTTATACATAGTATCCTGTCATATTGGTTGATGATATGTCTCCTAGGAGACATAAAGATGGTGTTGGATGGATATGGTTATTTAAAGCATGGGATATGTTGGTGATGCACTATATTGGACTGTTTGCACTTGTGTAGCATGTTGTCTGTTGCACTGTTGTTTTTATGTTGCACCATGGCCCTGGAGGAACGTTGTTTCGTTTTTGTTGTGTACTTGTATATATACCTGAAATGACAATAAAACCACTTGAACTTGAACTCGAACTTGATGACGACTTGCCAAAATTGCTTGATAGGTGTGCTCTGCCATGTGGCGTGAATGTAATCGTCAACTGTGATTTGAGTAAAGTATGTACAGATTGCTGAGCTTGTGAAACCAATTTTAAACATCCAATGTGTAGTATAATGTACTCTGTATTATTTTGTACTGAATGCATTGTAGGTTAGTGTTGCTGTCATGTGGTAATTATTATTACACATTTTAATCCAAACTGCAGCGTCGGGGGCTAGTAATAAATGTTCCTCCTATTGTCTCGATGGGAGAGTAACTGTGAGATTTGATTTCACTATTATTTTGTATATCTTAGATAATAGGTTTTTTGTATTAAGAATGCTTGTTTATAAATTCTGATATGGATGTAGGTATCGGAATTGATTTTTGAACACATAGGTGATCTTAGCTGATGGTATTGTAGGAACTGGGGGCTTTCTATAGCATATTTTGGGGCTAGTTGTGGGCGTGACATGAAACAAGTCTTAGGATAAATATGTTTAAGGTTTGTAATGCCTTTTTCTATCCAAGATGTAAAGTTTAATATTTTTGTTCATGGTAAAGCCTGGATTGTTCCAAATGGGAGAATGAATAGTTCGTGTGAGTGTGGAGTTTGATATCTTGTGGAATTTCCACCAAACTGTTAGTGTCATGGCCACCTTCAAACTGTTGAAACATGGATATTTTTGAATATGAGTCTGGGCACATTTTAAACGCCTGCCGCAAACATTACTGACATTATATCTTGTTTATGTGATTGGCTGTGCTTCTCTAGCCACAAGTACTTTTTGATTTATTTATTTTTTAATTTGGTAATTTTATATATAACAGCAACAAATGACATCTTAAGTTTTATGACAAAATGTGCAAACAAGCTGGTCTGACCGGTGTGTAGCGGGATATGACTCAGTGCATCTCTGGTGCTGCTTTTGATGAGTACAGTGTCATAAGTGTGTCTGTCCAGCAGCGCAAAGAGGAGATACAGCTTCTTCTCCCGGAGGTTTCCGATAAATATGTAGATATGTTAGTATGTAATAGAAAGACAGCTGTCCATCCTCATAGTCTAGGTACATGCCCGCATTCCTGGGCAATTGTGTCAGGGGCAGAGGGGTCTCAGGCTTGGTGCAGGTGTACAACTTCTGGATGCTCCTCCAGAGCACCCAGAAACCCTCACAGTGGGTTTCTCAACTTGCTCAGACTCAAATCTCAATATCGGCATCCGAACCGTCTTAGAGAGGAACAAAAAACACAACTCATTTGATTAAATTGTTCCAGTATAAATATGGTTATCAAACATGCTTTTAAAAATATACTTCCATGGAGATGGTGCCCTACAGGGTAGTGTTGGAACAGTGTGTACAGGCTTAGTGTCATGTTGTGGCCCCGCCCCCTCCTCAAACATCTTGGTGTGTGTGTGTTCGTCTGTGTTGCCACACACTGTCGTGCCGTTCACCTGTTCTCTGTTATGTGTAATCGGCTTGGGTGTATATATGTCTCGTGTTTCATAGTACGTGTGTTGGTGTTTGAGATGTGCATAGTATTTGAGCTTTGTTGTATGTTTTGCATGTTTGCAAAAATAAAAGTGCGTTTCATCGTGCCTCGTCCCCGCATCCTGCTTATCCTCACAACGTCAGAACTAGACCACTTTAGATGTAACTTAGAACCTCCAGTGACCTCTGTATGTGTTTCTTTAGTTGTATGAGCTCCACTGGAGGACTCTGAATAGTTGACAATGGAAGAGGGGTATATCAGATTCACCCCTTCTGCCTCGGTGTGACAGATTAACACACTGCATTAACGTTTAGAAATAAAAACATATGGTAAACACAGTCTAGAAAATATTACCTTGTAACAATTCAGTCAGTTTTCTGTGTCCTTATGTCTATAAATTAAAAGTAATAAAACATTTAAATGATAAATAAATTAAAATGAATGTATAAATGTTCACAAATAAGAAACTACATTGGTCTGCACTTTTCTCCACAGATTCAAGGAACTCATGAAAGTTGGAAGCTATAGAAACACATAATACAGAATTATAGACTGACTGATGTGTGAGCAGAAAGATCACTGTGATGTTCTCATATCTAAAGCACTCAAAGCATTGATGTTATGTAAATTAACTGTGATCTGATTGGTTTAAGGAAATAGATTCACCTACTTTGAAGTTCAAGTTTTTATCAAAAGGTTAGAACTGGTTGACTATACTTTGTCTGTCCTGCAACAGGAAATTTAAACATTTATATCCAAAGTATTACGCGATAGAAATCAATTCAAGACTACCCGTTATTGACCGCTAGATGGCGGAAGATACGAAGAAATAAATGAGTCCAGATCCTCCTGCCCGACTTTACGGTGAGACTCTGCTTTTACGTCATTAAAACGCTAAAGAAAAAAGGCCGCCATATTTGTAGTTCCACAACGTGAAAAGGCGTCATTTTGTATGCCGAAGAATGAATAAACACCATGCCATACCTTGAAGACGACGAAATTGCAATTTATTTAGCTAGCCATAAGAATAAGAATAGCTGTTTAATTTACATAATCACAAATATATTGCATGTACATACATCTACATTTCAGTCGATCAAAATGTTTCACGTATTTATAACCGCAACTTTGTTACAGTGGTCATATCAGAGATTTACCAATATAAAACGCAACAGGTGTCGTGTTCTGTAATAGCACATTTTAACATTTATATCCATATTACACATAACCAAGGTGTAATATAACCATATGTACTGAACAGACATGAACAGCCTGTGTATTGTGAAAATACATGTATGTGTCTTCTACAGCAATTACTGTGCCCTGCACACTTTAAGTTTGGCATGAAGTGTTTGCTTTTTCCAAAGCAAGTAATATTAAATTATTCTCATAGAATAAATTTCACAAAGACATGGACATGTTTTTTTGTATTTAATTTATTTAATGCGAATCGTATGTAGGTTACCACTGCTAAGCTTCACCACTGTCAAGGTAAGACCTCGAAAGGACGCAGAAAATTATTTTAATAACAGCTTCTGCTGATTTATTCAATAACTGTATGACACCGTTTGAGTGTACGTACCGACTGAAAACAAACTCAAATTATTAGAGACACTCTTACTGCGTCTCCACATTGAAACATATCAGTTAGTTAGCTAGGCTGGCTAACTAGCTTAGCTTTATTAGCTAGCTAAGCTAATGGCGAAGAGGATTACGTTAAAGAACCCCCGGTCTACAGTTGTGCACATACAGGAAAATTAATGAATAGCATGGTAATACACGCATTTATTTGAACAGTTATGTAGCTAATATGCATTTGTAGTATGTGCGCCTGGCGTAGAAATGAGTCTTTGTTAGCCCATTAAGGCTATCTTAGCTAGGCTAGTTCGAGCAAGCTAAGTGCTGGTTGCTATGACAACGGGCTTGGTGTATTTTGCGAGCTTGTCAGCTACATAAGACAAGTGTTTATCGCTTTACTGCTGCGGTGAACTGTTATTATTGTAACACTCTGCTAATGCCAGATGTGTAGAATAACTCACTAGTGATGTTTACTTCGAGACTTTGGCAGTTTTAAGATGGATAGAAAGCGAATGAGCCAGCTAGCTGTCCTAGCTAACATGCAACCTTCTGTACATCCCGGGTACTCCCAGCCCTTATCAGGACCTCACAGTTCCCTTTGAGAACTCCCCGGTATCACGATCATAACTTTGGACAACCAGTTGTCATCCTCAACTCATGTTTCAGATTTCTCCTTTGTAACATACGAAGGATTCGGCCCTTTCTTTCGCAGGAAGCTACCCAGGTGCTTGTGTGGTCTCTTGTGATCTCAAAGCTAAACTACTGCAACTTACTACTTGCTGGTCTAGTAGTACTCTAGTACTTATTGTTTATTGCACTTATCAATGTTTAAGGTAGACTTTATGTATTTTGTACTTCTTGTTAGGAACTGGTTCAAAGTGACAAGTCCTTCAGTTTCGATCTCCTCCAAGTTACCCTCTGCCCTCCGTCCTCTGTAGCCGGATCTGGGGAAGTCAAGAGACACTGACACCAAGGTAGTGAATGAAGAGAGTTCAACTTTATTGAGGAAAGCACAGAGTATATATGTGTCCTATATCTACTATCTAAATCTACAGGATGACGGGGAAAAGTGAGGCATGTTCTGAGGGTCTGTGTAGAAAGGAAAGAGACAAGGTTATTAAAAATTAGATGTTCTTGGCATGAACGACCCACGAGCTGTTCCCGTACCCGCCATGAGGTACTCCTGTGCTTAAAGAGAGACAGGGAGAGAAAGAAAGAGAAAGGGAGGGGTAAAGGAGACAAGAAGAAGGAGTGGAAGACCTCGGGCGACCAGCTCGCGGTCAAGCCGCCATGTCATGGCTGATAGGCAGAGACCTTGTGTTGGGTGCCTGAAGACAGAAAGGCTCCAGTATCTAACAATAATAATAATAACAATAGATGTAATATATATATATATATATACACAAATAAAATGTTTCTCTCATACTCAAGGTCACAGAAACCCTAGAGACAGGAGTCACTGCTGAATAAAAACAAACCATAGAGGGCATGAGTTCATGCTGGATTTATATTTATGGCATTTAGCTGACACATTTTTATCCAAAGCAACTTACAATTATGACTGAGTACAACTTGAGCAATTGAGGGTTAAGAGCCTTACTCAGGGGCCCAGCAGTGGTAAGTTGGCAGTGGGGGGGCTTGAAGCAGCAGCCTTCTGATACTTTAACCACTGAGCTACCACTGGAGAAAAAAAAAAAAAAAAAAAAAAAGCTAACCCTAGCAGACCAGCTGTACTGTCCATCCTGCTCTCCAATGTCTGTTCCCTGGTCAACAGGTCAACTCTAGCATAGCACCCAACGCGAGTGTAGAGACTGTTGTGCTTTAGTTTTCATAGAACTGTGGCTCAGTGACAGAATTCCTGACACTGAGGTAACAAAATGAAATTATTTATGTAATAACATGATGGAAGGAAGTGTAAAAGACCAAATTAGGCTGCATGTAGACATCTGAAAATCAGTAAGCAGGTAATTGTTTTATTCCTAAGAAATGTTATCTCGAAAAATGTACTGTACTTTAAGAATATTGGATGTTATAAAGTGATTTATTTGAGTATGCCAGTGTGGATTCTCCCGCGGGCCCGCTAGGGGGCGAAGTGCAGCATAAAGTTGGCCCCAAGATGCAGTAACCGTTAGTGAGCAAAGATAGCCATCAAGCTAGGATAGCTAACGTTAGCTAGTTAACTATTCATCCCATTAAATCACGCTTTTAATACTGTAAATGCTGTAATAATGTAAATAATTGTATATTTCCTCATTTATACATTTTGTAGCAGAATTATGATCGTAGCTAGTCCATGCTAGAAGCCACTGAAGCAACGCTTAGCTTCCAGCTCATAGCTGCCCCCAAACAACTCCACACACACATCAGCTAAAATAAGCCTCTTTTATTCCATGATGTCTAAAGGTATCGGCGATCAAATCATTTATATGGCTGCATAAGTTTCACCAAACGGCGTCAAACTATTTATCTGCCTAACGGAAACGCAGTTTGACAGTTCAGACCTTTAAATGGTTAAAGGGTCTAACCTAGGTTAGCTATCTTAGCTACCTAACGAGGTAAGATAAGGAACGGGGTGTTTGCAGTTGTTCATTTTTACACCTTCCTGTGTGGTCCGTTTTCAGATATTACAGTTACGTTAACAATATTGTGAAAATTGTAAAGGATACTTTATTCATGTCCTCATTGTTAAAAATTGTATCGCTTTATCACAGCGATAAGCTGGTTAGCTAGCTAATAGTTGAGGTCAGCGAGTGTCTAACTCGGGGCTATAAACCATTCCTTGTGGAACCATTTCATAGTTCATCTTTCAACTTAGATCGTTTAGGTGCTGGTAGTTTGTTAGCTAGCTAACTGTTCAGAAATAGAAAACCTACTTTTGTATGATTTAGAGACCCAAATTCACAAACCTGTGGGTTTTCAAATTTATCGTTCTCTCTAAATAAGCAAAATGAGGTAAGCCATTACTACAGCTATCGGACTGTTTGAACTACAATATTCGACTGTTCATTTATTGTTAGTTAGATTAAATTAACTTTCATAAACATTCTTAATTAATAGAATGTAGTTTTTAATGACTGATTAACTGTGTATATTTAACAGGAAGCTATTTATATAAAGTTTCAAGTTTGGTTTATTTGTCACATACATTTATTTGTCACTTTCATTTTTAGGCTGTAAAATGAAAGATCCTTGCTCACAATCATTGCTACAGTTTGATCAAATTCAGTTATATATATAAACTCCCTATTCAATAGGAAGAAACCAGTTCATGTCATTGTGAATTGCTTTTTCTGTAATCAAAACACTGAGGTTCCATATGGGAACAGAAACTGCTGGGACTGTCCATTCTGTGTGCAGTACAATGGCTTCTAAGAGGTATTGCTGTATTTGAGACATGGTGAGGACATATTTTAGTGAAAGTCTTCCAATGATGCACCCTTAACTGAACCATTTTATGCTGTTGCTGCTGTTAAAAAATGCAGAATGGTGATTATAACGAACCGATCCTTGCACAATATATGGAGCACCTCAACCATGGGGTATCAGCTGGTGTCCCTGTGCTTGATGCATCCAAGACTCAACCAGACACTGAAGATCAAGCAGCTGGCTTCCTTCACTCCCAGAGAGGAAGTAGGTTTTCCATTTGAACTGTTGCCTTCTTAGTTAAGACGTATGCAGGGTTTATTGCAGTGCCAGAGCTGTGAAACTGCAAGGTAATGCATGTCCAGTGCTGGACTTGGGCAAAGATTGTGAGTGGGTCTTCACGGGCAAACAGGATCTGATGGCCCACATGTAGTTTGATATTATTCCTAAATAACTAAGTTTACATGGCTATTTGAAAGAAGCTGATCATGTAAGCAGCAAAGACAGAATATAATTCTCTGACTAAGGATTTAGTTGACTCATGTTTAACCCAACTAAACTGTGGTCCTGGCTGATTTTAGTTGGACTATTGAGCCACTGACTCATGCACAGAGTTTTCTGAGTATTTTGCAGTTTCTTACTGTACTGAGTTCTTACTGAGTATAACGTCAACTTTGATGCATTTGTTTTCTTTTCACCGAACAAAGCCTTCAACTTTGACTGTGGTGACATGAAATCCAGATGTGCAGAGTGTTTTTTCAGTAATGCATCTTTTGCCCGTGCATTTTGATTGCAGTGTTAGGAGGTCATAACTGCTGATCAGAACTTTGGACAAGAGGGCTTATCCTCATGGCTCTCTGACTTTCATGTACATCAACAAACAATATTTTCTTATTTATTTTTTTCCAGTTGTAACAAACCGTTCTGCTGTTTTTTAACTTCTGTCAAATTTTTAATGGTTGTACAGGACAATTACGATGGAAATTGAGGTGTACAAGTGCTACCTTGAACAGACCTACGAGTTGTGCGTGCCTGTCAGACAGCTAAGCAGTATGACATCCAGCACCAGAACCGACAGCTGCGGGCCCTGCTTTTCAACCACCAGCTCAGATGCAGCCAAGATGCAGACAAAGCATTCATTAAGGTGAGGTCTTCTATAGCCAAGGCGATTCTATAGCCAAGAATTCTCAAGATCACATCTAGCTGCATTCCTGTTGGGTGTGAATGACAGTTGCTCCTTCCCAGTTGATACAAAGTGACGATAGAAAAAAAGGCGTACACGGAACTGGTAGTGAACACTGTCCTTAAAGTGCATATAAGTGCATACAGTGTTTGAGCCTGCAATCCAGTTCATTACCCTGTCCAACAGCCTCCCAGGTTCCCCTCCACATCTTCCTTGTCAGAGATGAAAATTTATATAAAAAAATGGATACTTGAATACTTTTGGTTACTTTTTTGTTCCTGGCTACCATGCTTTTTAAAGCATTAATTATTTCAAACATTGATTTATCTAAGATAAGCAAAGACCTGTTCTCTCTTGCTGCATTTTGTGGGGTTTTTTTGGGTTTTTTTGTTTTGTTTTCTTTCCAAATGAAGCTGTTGTTTTCATTTTTGGTGGGTTTCATACTATCCACACCAGCTTCCAGGTTTCTCTCCTTTTACATACCAAGCAATCAGTTTCCTTTCTCTTTGCTACAGAGCACCTCTTTTCTGTCCACACCTGCTTGGCTGGTAGCTCTCAGAAGCCTTACCTTCCTCACCTGTGCTTTTCTAGTTGCGGTGGCCATATGTGGGTCTGGATGTGACTCTGGAGACACATCCTCTCTCCACAACAGCCCGCACACTCTCAGCAGGGGAATCATCCCACCCAAAGAAGCCCACCAAAGTGACACTGAAGCCAAAGCAAAGAGCATCACCAACACTATGCAAATGTGGAATGACCTGGTGGGTATTCTGCCAGAGAGAGGCAATAGAGAATATCAAGCTGATCTGGTAGTCTGGAAGCAACCACCAGATGGCTGTTGCTTCTGTTGGCCTTTTGACTTCCATCAACATCTACTCAGGCAGTAAAAAGAAATGGTGTACTGGGAGGTAGTAAATCTTGCTAATCAGTACTTGTTTTTGGCCTGTGAAAATACAAACAAACAATACACATATTCAAACACTTCTGAACTACAATTGCTTATCAGGATTTACACAGGCTTATGTTCTTAATAGCTCTTTGCTTACAACTTCATCAAAGCGGTTTTGTTCTACAGTATGTGCAAAGTCTACTTTCCCACACAGTTCACATGAGTCTTGATTCGTCCTGCTGGTTCTTCATGTCTGTGAATGTGAAAAATCAAACTTTTTTGCTTGGCTTCAAGCAGTGATCCTTTGATTGTATCATTCATGATTCATTTAGGATTACAACCAAATGGTTCAATATCCAGCTAGAGGTGTACTCAAGTGAGGTAATAAAATGAAATTATTAATGTAATAATATGATGGCAGGAATTGTAAAAGACCAAATTAGGCTTTGGAAGTAAGCAGGATGTGAGAATGACCAAATATGGCCTCTGTGGCAAGTCTGGGATTGAGGCCAGGATACCACCTAAAGATACAATTTTAATAAAAAATGGTTTTGTAACTTGATGAAAATATATAAAGATCGAACCCACCTGAGACTGTTAGACATTCTGTGGACAATGCCTCGTCTGTATGCAACATTGAGCTCAGAATAAAGATGGCACCGGCTATTCTCTTCAATGAATTACTGCATCTATATCTTTATTTTCTATTTAAAGTGTACTTGAGAAAATGAATGGAATGTGGGAAAAATCTAGGAACCACACAAGAATGTCTGGAGGTAAAAAGTCAAGCCTTAATGTGAGAGAGCCTCCATTTCAGAGTCTGCTGTGTGAGAGTCCTGTGCCTTTCTTCTCTAGCTTGGAATAGGACTGTTGCTTCTGCTTCTTAAGGTTTTCAATCAACAAGGACGGTGGCTCCACCTGCAATGAACCATGAACTTGTTATATTAAACTGCACAAGACAGTAAATTTACACTTGTATTCATTCAGTATGAAGTGCGCCTCACAAACACAGTGCTTGTCTGTGTTTATGTTTTCAGTGTTACAGTGTGATTTTATTTAGGTGAAATTTGTTTTCAGTCTATCTGCAGTAGTGCACTTAAAGGGCCAGGAAGGTTAGTGGAACACATTTGCTCTGCCTCTGACCTCACAATTCCACTGTAACAACAGTGTTCAATTCCGTCATTTAAAAAAAAAAAAAAAACTTGTTTTGGTTTAAATTTGTTTAAAGATTTGTTTAAATTGTGTGTGCCAGTGTATGTGAGCGTGTTACAGTCTCTCTGACCCTCCACACCCATTAGTGCGTTCTTCCACTAGCTTCTCTCTCGTTCCTGCTTCAATATTCAAGGGAGGATTGAGATCCATTCAGGTAATTTTGCAGTCTTCAAAAAATGCATTGAAAGACATTCCAGTAGCTCAGTGGTGCACCTGCGCTCCACTCTGCTCCCCAGTTCGGAGGATGCCAGCACCTATGTTTAGTCTTTTATGTTTAGTCTATTTTAGTCTGTTTCTCTTTATTTCCTTTGGACTCCAGTGCTTTTTAATAATCTGTTTTGGACATGGTATGGCTGCTCCATTACCCAGGAGCCCATACAAAGGTTCATTTCTGCCTGCCTGCATAACTGCTGGAGGGAGGATTTTATGTCCAGAAAATGTTAAGATGGCAACAGCTCGGTGGGAGACAGTATGTGAGAATCACGTCTTAGGCTCATTTTACTGTTTCTCATGTAGAAGGAATTCCCTCACTATGTTCCCATTCTGAGCATCAAAGCCAACTGGGATGGGGGTTTTGTCACATTCTGAATTCTAGCTCATGTCATATTTTGTCAGCAGTGGCATTGATAGACTCAGGTTATCGGTACAAATTTACATTCAAGATAAGTTGTCTTTTACATATATATCCCCTCTCCTGCAATCATGGCTAATTAGCTGCATCCGTCATTGTAATTGTTTAATTTTTCATGCTAGTTCATTCACCCTTGTATTAGTGCCATGCATGTGAAACAGACTCTTGAAAGGTTTTCTTTTTGTATATTGCATGCCTAGCATAATAGGACATTCAAAATCCCTTGAAAATTTTAAACTTTTTTTTTTTATGTATATATCTCCTCAACATTCCCAGTACAACTGCTGTAGAGTCCACGACTCAACTCTTGACTAAAGTCTTCACTCCGAGCGTCTGAGTCGGCTGCTGCGGCATACGCCACGCTGCTCTGTGACCCTCACTCTCCACTCCTCTCCTCTCCCAGCTTTTCCAGATCCCTCAGATGCAGACAGCCCAGCCTGCCATTCCAATTAACAGCGCTTCCTTTCGACCCGTGTCCGGCCAGCCCATCATGATGTTCCTGACACCCATGCCCTTCACCTCATCCCAGACCGGCCAGTACTACGTACTCCAGTACTACGTGCCTCAGGTACCCAGAGCAGAGAAAAGCGCCTGTGCAAATATGTACACAGTGTAGCAAATGGGTTGAAAATCTGTCTATAAACAGGTTGGCCAGCAATAAATAAACCGCTCCTAAAATGTGTAGATAAAAATATGTTTTATCTTGGAAGCAGAAATGAGAAGTTCTAGTTTAGTTTTTTTTCAGTGTAAAAACTAAATGTTTTTGTATTTTTTGTTTGTTTACTACTTCAAATATCTCTTTTAGGAGTGTCCTATATGAATGGCCATGTCTGGTGCTAGGCCCTTTACTTCTGCTGTTCTGTTTCATTCTCAGTATCACCACAGTGGCCTTCCCTACGTGGGACATCCCCAGCAGTACTCCGTCCAGCCCACAGGACCCAGTACATTCTACCCTGGGCTCTTTCCTGCAGACTGCCCACTAGCATATGGTGAGTTTGGACTTCCCTTTCTCTACCCCCACCTGGGAAACCCACACGCGTGCTCTCACCGATAAAGAGACCTTTCTTCTGGGTATTCCCGCTGGCTGAAACTGGTTTTTCGTTTGCTCTCTAACTGAAACCAGTGCTTTTTTTTGGTCACCACTAGTGGCAGGGCCTTCATACTATCCTGGCCAGACCATATACACCAAATCTCCATCCATAATAGTGCATACAGCTCAGCAGCCTCCACCCACTAAGAGGGTAAAGAAAACAGTGAGTATTCCCCCTGCCTCAGAGGTGAAATTAATTTAATTGTGGATTGACTTAATAGATGCAAATAACTTGCTGTTCGCTAAGATCCGTATCCGAGACCCTAACCAGGATGGCAAGGATATCACAGAGGAGATCATGTCAGGAGTAGGCATTAGCCAGAACACAAGCCCACCAGTGGGACGTCCCTGCACTACCCCTACTGCTCCACAGGTAAGCCATTCAGTCCCGCAGCCCGAGCCCCTGATCGGCTGCAGGCCGCTGCTTCGCTTGATCCACTCCACAGGTTAAAGTACTCTCTCATCTAGTCCTCCCTCATAATAAGCTCTGAGCTGATTGTTTGGTTGTTTGGCTGGCTTTCATTCTCTTGTCCTATTAAAAGCATCATACAATCAGCAACAAAATCTGATGGTGTAGTTTGATTTCCGGCCATTCTCTCTTCCTTCTTCAGTGATTCGGTCACACCGTTGACCCTCCTCCGTCATATTTGACTTGTTCCAGTAGCTTGTGTGATTGTGGCTGTTCTGATTTAAGAAGGCTTCTCAGATGTGTTTTGATGTTCCGACTTGCCGTGCCTATTCTTTCGTCTGCCTCCATCTTAGTTCTCCCTCACAGCCACTCGAATCCTCCTGATCTTCCCTCGTGTTCCCTCTACACAGACAGTCCACGTAAAGGCCCTGTAAGAAGGATTCAGCCAAACCCTGAGCACCTCAACTCCTCTGAGGAAAGGCCTCTCTGTAAAGGGAACACTCACTACTGCGCCGTTGGCACTTACTTTGTGTCCTCTTTCCCTAAATGTTAACAGTGTTCCTCTTTCCTCTCTTTCTCTATTTCTCCTGCCCATTTATTTAAGCACCCCATGCTTGTCTGCTGTCTCTTGCTGTCTTTGTGTCTTCACCCCCCCCCCCCCCACCACCCACACACATTTTGTGCCTTTGCGGCTGGATCTTTTGCCCTCTTGTGCTTTTTCATTTCCTCTCTCTCTCTTTGCCTCTTTCTCTACTCACTTCTCTAATTATGCTGTGCTGTGCTGTGCTGTGCTGTGCTGTGCTGTGCTCACCCCCCCACCCTCATTGCCATTCCCCTTCTTCTGCATGTGTGTGCAGTATCTCTCTCTCTCTTTCTCTCTCCCTCTCTCTCTCCATCTTTTCCGTCTTTTGCTAGTTTTTATGTCCACACCCTCATTATCCTCGCATTTTCTACCTCAAATCCCAGCAGCTGAACAGCCAGGTAGCAGAGCAGGGGAATGTCAATGTCGGCCTGGCCCTGGAGGCCCACTGTCCGGCGAAGGCTGCAAGTCCAGCAGCCGGAGAGGCGGTTGCCTCAGGCACGCTGACGCCCTCATTGCCTTCCAGCACTGCTGCTCCTTCAGGCCTCACTCTCCCAGGCCAGGCTGTTATAGAGGCAGTCCAGGCCTGTGGAGCCTCCACTGGGGCAGGGCTGAAAGAGACTGGCGAGGAGCCAGAGGTCTTGCTGGAGGATAAAGTGGAGCCCATCTTACAGTCCAAGCTTAGGCAAAGCTTGAGTCAAGGTAAATAACCACATGCATGACATGCTATGTTAGGACACTAAAAAGACACCAGACCGATTTGTTATGTTTTACAGCTATTAGTTTATCCAACACCTGGAAGAAGCCAAAAGAGGACACTCCTGTGGGGCAGGCCCAGTGTCCTGACAGAGAGGTGATTCCTCTCTCCAGGTGCTCACTGTACCCCTCTCTGCATGCAGAGCCAGAGCTGAAGGATTGGAAGAGGCAGTATGATAGAGACTTCCTGTTGGCCTTCCAGTTCATGCCTGCCTGCATGCAGAAGCCAGAGGGGCTTCCTCCCATCTCTGATGTGGTACTGGACAAGGTAAGCCTGCTAAAACATTGGCCTTTGGGGAGCTTTAAAACCATTCCATGGAGAGGGGCTGATGGACTTTGACTTGACTCTGTTCTTTTCTAGATCAAACAAAACAAGCTGCCCCTGCAGCAGGTGGGCCCTCGCCTTATCGCCAGAGACCCAGGCTTCAACCCAGCCTCTGCAGACTTCAGCAGGGCAATTTCTGGAGGCAGGGGTGCACCGGTGGGTCTCTCCGCTCATCCCTTCTCTTCTGTCAAAAATAAATGAGCGCCTGGTCATCTTTTGTGACCGAGGTCTTTGTGACATTGTTACCGCCCATAATAAAGAGCACCCATTTGTTGCTTCAGCTGCTCAGTGTAGGCCCGAGACGGCTGCCTCCCCGCAAGATCATCACCAACGTGTCCATGAACAACGAGGTGCAGCTGAAGAAGGCTGAGAATGCCTGGAAACCTGGCAGGAAAAGGGAGAACACCCAGAACCCCGAGACCCAGAAAACTCAGGTCAGCACCTCACTCCGCTGTGCCCTGTTTTCAGATTTCAGAGTCACAGCCTGTTATGGTGGGCTTGAAAGCTACTTAATTTTTTTTGCGATATGCTCTTCAAGAATTGGATATTTAAATTATAGAGTCGTTGTTTAATTGGGTGGGTGTGCGGGGAGTGTGCACGAATGTAGCTATGCAGGGGGACATTGGTTTCTAGTGTAAACAGGGGGTGTGATGATACTGAGGACCAGATCTTGTGTGCTTGTTGTTCCTTGTGTTGATTGTGGTGTTGATTTTGGTGAGAGAGTATTGTAGATATTGTAGTGTATTCTGTGGATGATCTTGTATATATTATAGGTTAACACCCAGTGGTTGTGTTAAAAATATTCTTGCAAATTTGTGTGCAATTCAGCATTTGGAGAGATTGACTGACAGATCTTCATTGCATTGTCTGGTCGGTAGGGTTATTATTGGATCAGATTTGGTTATTATGTATATATATTTTTTGTTTGTAGGAGTTATATATTGATTAAATCTAAAATTCTTGTAGCTGGTTCTAAGGGGTTTTCTTTTAATTTGAATTTGGAGCACATGAGGGGTTTTAGTTGATAAGATTTGATAAACTGTTTGCTGCCAGTGCTACACTTCTCGGAAAGTGTGATTGATGTATGATGCCTTTATCGGTCTATATAGCAAAGTTGAGTGATTTTTGTTCATGACGAAGTTCCAAATGGCAGAGTAAATATTTGGTGAAAGTGAGGAGTTAGTCATTATGTGGAAGAACTGCTGAATTTAACAAAAGATTGGGATCTTTGTAATGGAAAGCTTAGTCGGTAGTCTGTTTTCCTCTCCAGGAGCTTTTCCAGAAGGTGCGCAGTATCCTGAACAAACTGACACCGCAGATGTTTAACCAGCTGATGAAGCAGGTGATGGACCTCACCATCGACACAGAGGAGCGCCTCAAAGGCGTGGTTGATCTGGTTTTTGAAAAAGCCATCGATGAGCCCAGCTTCTCTATGGTCTATGGCAATATGTGCAGCTGCCTGGCTATGGTGAGTAACATGTTCCCATACATTGCTGCTGAAGTTCCATACAAAGGCAAATGCCACACAGAAGTGAACTCTGTTTGAACCACTCTAAACTGACATGGAGCTTTAATCAGCTTCTATTTAGTAACAGAACTCTCAACACTGTCTTATACCCAAGTGTTTCTCCTACATGTCTTTCCTGTGTAGTTAAAAGTGCCCATGGCAGACAAGCCCACCAGCACTGTGGGTTTCCAAAAGCTGCTGCTGAACCGCTGTCAGAAGGAGTTTGAGAAGGACAAGGTCAACGATGATGTTTTGGAGAAGCTGCGGCACCAGCTGGAAGCGGCCACTTCAGTAAGCAGCACTCCTGTCTAGTTTACCCGACTCACCAACCCACAGATCAGGAGAAAGGGGACTGAAATCGGCAGCAGTGCTGGGAGGCGGCCAGGTCGTTATCGGGTCCAAACGCGCTGTTTCTTGCTTTTGTCTTTGTTCTGGTTACTCCTCGCAAGGCCAGCGAGCGGGAGAGGCTGGAGGAGGATCTGGAGGAGGCGAAGGACAAGGCCCACAGGAGGTCCATCGGTAACATCAAGTTCATCGGGGAGCTGTTCAAGCTGCACATGCTGTCAGAGGCCATCATGCATGACTGTGTGGTCAAGCTGTTCATGACCCACAGCGAGGAGAGCCTGGAGCGTCTGTGCCACCTCCTCACAGCCATCGGCAAAGACCTGGACTTGGAGAAGGCCAGGGTAAGCAGGCCGCGGGCCTGGTCTGGGTTGATTTAATATTCTCAGCAGATGCTCAGCACTTGCATCGGTTTATCTTTAATATGTCATGTAAAGGTTTACGGCGCATGTGTAGATGAGTGCTAGTGTGCAGTGCAGCGGCTGTGCGGATTTTGTCCAGATTTGGTCTGTGTTGCGTTTTTCACAACAAGTACTTTACACATCGAAACTGGATGAAGAAGTTTTGGATATTGTATATTGACTGTCAATTTTGTCTCTAGTAGGAATGGCAGTTGTGATGTTGACAGTTCAGTCACCAACTAGTGTGACAGTTATTTGTGTTCAAGTTTCCTGGTCTTTTTTATTGTATTTTTTTTTCTCCATGCACGTTTTTAACCAAAAAACAAGCATGTTGAAATGTTGTTTATAAAAGTTTATAAAAGCCTGCACTCTGACTACAGGGTAGCCAACTAATTAGGATCATCATCTATAGTGCGACTAGCATGCTGTGCTGATATCAGTGTATTATTAGGCCTTGGCAATGATTTTAAAAGTGTCCAAGTTCATGTTGTTTAGTGAAGTTGTTAGTGTGGTTGTTAGCTCTGCTCCTACTGCAGCTGACAAAATGAAAGGCTTTTATTCAGGACTGGTCAGCTGTTAGAAGGTTTTGCTCTTACAGCCTCCTCCACGTTTGCCACCTCCTGCTGCTGCACCCTGGATTCCCCAAAGCCAAGTGCAGCTGATGACAGCACAGCTACACCCACAGTGGCAGTGAACTGCTTTACAGCACTGACCAACGTGCAAGGCAGCAGGGTTTACATAAGAGTCATAAACGTCTTGTGACATGAGTTCAGCTGAGAGCACACCTGATCGAATCGAAAGGTGAAGAATATCTGAAATTTGTCGACGTTTCTCTTACACTCTCTCTCTCTCTCTCTCTCTCTCAGCCAAAAATGGATCATTACTTTAAATATATAGAAAAGACAGTGAAGGAGAGGAGGGGTTCCTCACGCATTCGGTTCCTGCTCCAGGACGTCATCGACCTGCGACTGGTTAGAGACTCTGCCTGTGTTTGTGTGTTTGTGTTTGCCATTCCAGCGCATGGTGATGCAAAAGTATGCATCTGCTGATTTTGCTTTTCTAGAATAACTGGGTGTCGCGGCGAGCTGACCACGGGCCCAAGACCATCGAGCAGATTCATAAGGAGGCCAAACTTGAGGAGCAGGAGGAGCAGAGGAAGGTGCACCAGCAGCTGCTGTCCAAGCACAACAAGAGGCAAAGGTGTGGCCCTCAATTCCGTGACAGCCTTTTTCACCTGGCTGTGTGAGGCCGAGGACAAGTCCAAGGACAATCGACAGGAGGATGGACACATTTGCCAATGTGTGCTAAAAGACAATACAAGAATTCAAAAAAATAATAAAACTGTGTGACAAAGAAACAAAAGTTCTGACTCTAATGTATTTTTGCTTTTTCCTTTATGAACTGCAGACAAAATTATATTTAACATTTGCAGATGTTCAAAAGAAAAGACAGAGGTGAATATAGAAATAATATTATTTATTTTTTATTTTATTCTTCCTTGGCTTCTCCTGAATTCAGATAGGCTCTGCCCATTAGATTTCACTTTTTTGTTTGTTTGTTTTTTTATTTTTTTGCTAATTTCAAACCAGTCCTAGGATTTTCACACAATCTGAGTGAAATTGGTGTCAAAATATTTGCAAGAGTCTGAATCTCAATAATTATTTAAACAAAAACCTGACATAAAAAATACAGCTGTCCTCTTCCAGTCTAATATTAGTAGTACAAATTAGTAGTACAAAGGTCAGGCTTTAACTTTAACTTTAACTAGCTGTCACTCCTGAACGACATGTTCAGATTTCATGAAATTTAAAAGACTTATACCAGTATTGACTTTGAGGTAGCTTACCAAATGTAGCAGTTTTGTCAATATGGGGCATTATAATATGCAAATAACTGTTTCTCAATGACTGCTCTTCTGATTAAGATGAAATTTTGCATACTGCTTCTGTAAGCAAGCTGAAGGATTCCTAAGGATGACTCAAACATTGGCTAATGTTTTTCAGGTAATGGGCTAATCATAGAACTGGCTTCAGTGGACTTCTATAACGTTGATTCTTGTAGAAATAACTTTAAATTTAAATATCCTACTACTTTTTATGTTGCTGATGAACTGTAACACACTAGTCGTAGGACCTTTCTCCAATCTTCCCAAATTTGGTATCATAATGTTGATGAGACTAAAACATGTTGATATTTGTATGGTATATGGCACTTACATACCTATCAATCCTTCCAAGGTGTACTGATTCATTCAAAACAGCTGAAAAAAAATTAAGACTTCTTTGAGTAATTCTTATGAAACTTGACATGAGTATTGATTTATGGACTTTGAGCTAGCATGGGAATTATAGGACATTTTTGCCAACAGAGCCCCTCTGACATATGAAAAGGTATTAAAAAAAAAAAAAATGAGTCAATCCCATTGTGTACCAATTGTGCATGAGAAATGCAGTTTATACAGTGCAATACTTTGTGACTATTTCATAAAAAAAGTTCAATACGTTTCGTAAACCTTTTTTTAGCCTGATTTTTGATACCTAAATTAGTTGGGCAAATGCACCTTTCAAACAAGTCAGTGACCTTTTGATCTGGAGATACCTTTTAAATATAAAAAATGCAGATCTTCTTGTAAATAATGATCAAAAATATGTGTATTTAACTATCAATCCCCAAGAGCAGGATTTTTATTAATAGGCTAAAACTTAGCCATAGAGTGTTAGATTATCACCAAACTTCAATGGTGTATATGAACATACTGTGAATGCAAGTACATTTGGGGTGAACTGACCTTCTGGGGAAACTATATTTCTTAGTCATGTCGAATCAGAAAAATAATATTTATATAAAGCAATTCAGCAGAGAAAATTGAGAGATTGGTTTCAAAATACAACATTCCTGGAAACAAAACCTCAAAACCAACCACAAAGGCTGGTGAACTTTATATGGGATGTCATCAGCAACCAAGTTGTGCAGATGTGATAAAATGATTGGACCCCTTAATTGCCACCTGCAGCTATAATAAATGTAATTCTAATGTATGTCATGAATTCCCTAGATGAAGGAAGTTAGACATTTCAATAGCAACACACCTCCCTTGATGAAATGACTGGGTACAGAAATTAGTTGACCAGAAAGGCCAGAAAAATAGCACAACCACAGCCTTCAAACCTGACAACAAACCTGCTTAATGCTGACAGTTTTTTTTTTTTTCAAATACAAAATACAGACTCACTCTCAATAAATAACCATTTGATGAACTAATGCAGAATATAAATTAAGACAGTGACACAAGCTTTACTTTAGTTACTAAGCATTTAGGTTTGGGTGTTTTTAGTACTTGGTGGGATGGTTACGAGAAAATATTGGCATATTAGATAAGCAGAAAAATACTATGGATGGGTTCAACACATGATGTGCGTACTCGTTTGACTTTGGATCTATTGGATCCCGCCAATAACTGTTGAAAAGAAAAATGACCACCTGAATGCTAAAACATATAATGGAAATAAATGTCTTATGCAATACGAGAATTATGGAAATCGGGTCAGCTTTGGAATAGAGAGGAGCGTTAGGCACATACTAATAATATTAATACATTTTCAGAGACACACAATATCCATCCTGCCAAGGACAGGCAGTGATCAGTGAACCAGGCAGCCAGTAAGAGAAATAAAATCACCAAGAAAGTCAGGCTTTTTGCTGTTTGTTTTCAAAACAATGTCCTTGACAGAACACAAGATATGACTGAATGAGCAAAGTTACATTTACATAGAGCCTTTCAAAGAACATACAATGTTTGAACTAATAACAGACACCTGTTCATTTCAACACAATGGGAGAAATTACTCTGCTCACAGAGCTTAGTAACGCGTTAGATCAAAATTCGCTGCTGCTCTTTAAAACACTGAGCGTTTTTCTTAAAACACATAAAAGGTGCAAGATCACGCGTTGTCGTGTGAGCACCTCAGTCGTAAAAAGGGCTGAGTTGTCATGAATACGTTATGATCAGGAGTAGTCGGCCGTACTGCTGCGACATCCGGTCAAATCAACCGTCCTCTAAGAATCAGCGCAGTACTAGTTTTGGTAATAGCAGCATCTATGGACATAAACGGCGGCGAAACGGATGGTTTCTTTCTCGTCAACTTTATAGTCCATCACACCTGCTCCTATAGATCGGGATAAAATCTCCATACCAAAACCTCTGTGCATTGGCATGATGAAAATTTAGAGCACGCAAATCCTTCACTTCTGAAACAGCAGAAATTATGTAATTTTACGCAGATTTAAAAAAACCCTCAACGTTAAAGACTGCTGTTGACGGAGTTTTAATGTAAATATAGTAGGTTGGGGAAGTGTAACGATGAGCAGTGTGTGGAAAAGAGTGAGATTTATTAGGGGCAAATCCAAAGTCCAGGGTCAAATTATTAACATGGAAAGTCCGAGAATTCATGATAAACTAAAGTAAAGAAAAGTGCACGAAGACAAACCAGGGATGCAGGCTATAACATTGGGGCGAGGATAAACATTCAGGCTTATATTCACATGCACGGAAGCCTCGATTAACAAACAGCAGCTGGACTTACAATAAATAGCAGGGCTTAAAAACATGGTCAAATGAGCATTAAACCAGACACAAGTGCAAATTATGAGGGGTGCAGAAAACGAAACGAAGGAATGGAACCACAACAAGGGAGTAAATGAAAATAAAGACACTAGACAGGGAAACCGTGGAGACATGAACGCTAGGAGGGTGGTCAGTGGTGACAGGAAGCTTGTTTCAGTCATGGATGTCTTTGGCAAAATGAATGCAACTAAAATGCTTTCCTCATGTGTCCTAATAACCAAATAATAACCAAGTTCTTCTTTATTTCTAAATAATATGCCTTTCGGAAATTGTATAACTGCTTGTGTTATATTACTTTCTTTTATTCAGAAACACAGGAGACTCAGGTGAAAAGTGTGATGGAAATTATACACTTATTATTATATCCTAAAACTTGTCTCACCTAATCGTAGTCATCAGTTTATTAGATAAATGCATACCTATTTTTATGTTTGTGTTTCACATGTTCCATTCCTTTTCTCTTCTTTGAAAGAAAAATTCCTTAACTTAATCAAAGACTAGGATTAAAAAAATAAAATAAAATAAAATCATAGACAGGTCAGCTGAGCCCACTCCCTTGTCGTAATGTCCCCATATTGACAGTTAAATACCACATATTAAATACAATAGAGACTGGAGTGTCTTGTTTTTCTCTGAACATTCCACAGTGCATCTAGAATTTTAATAGTTGTTTATTTCTGCTCAGTTTTTCTGCTCTTATTTTAATTTGTTTTTGTCTTAAGGAGAAAAAAAAGGCGACAAACGAGACCTGTGACCCCAGGGGGAAATCGTGGATCAGATGCCTCACACCAAGTCACTGTGTAAACAACACCAGGTTCATGTTTTAGTGTGAGGAATGAGTGCAGGAGTGTTTTGAAAGAGCAAATACAAACACTAACAAGAAGAGAACAAAGAAAACAGGAAGGAGAAGCTCCTTTCCTTTTTGAGTTACTTACTGAGATCATTCTCATAGCAAGTTCATTACACCTTGTGTACTTGTTGTAGTGCAGTTTGCTGTTTCTATATTGGCTGAGAGAAGGAGCAGACCTGTTCCATTTACATTTAAACAACAGAATCTTGTCAGTGGAGGATGTACTTTCTCAAACCTTTTTAACTGGTATCTCGCCTCTGTGTCTCTCTGTGTTCGCAGGACAGGGACCACTGCACGCCTCGCACCAGAACACCTTTCCAGTGATGACTCCCCTCGTGTGGAATTAGTTCACAGCTGTTTAGTCTTATACTTATCCACAACTAGGATTAGTCCATTTACTATTTCTTAGAAGTGGGGATCAAGAACATTGGAAGACGTGAGTAGTTTTTTGGAGCAATACAGATCAATACATAAAAACAGGCAAATGACCTGGTTATACTCAAATACATCCATAAACATATCAAACAAAGTAATGCTTAGGTATGAATTTTCTTGACTTCGTGACCTATTAT
This sequence comes from Electrophorus electricus, assembly GCF_041902795.1. Classification (NCBI taxonomy): domain Eukaryota; kingdom Metazoa; phylum Chordata; class Actinopteri; order Gymnotiformes; family Gymnotidae; genus Electrophorus; species Electrophorus electricus. The sequence goes on along the minus strand of NW_027658793.1, from coordinate 154,474 downwards.
GAAGCTTAACTTGTTATGAACTGACACGTGATAATGTTCACACATTTAGCTGCAATTCTTTGTTTAACTTCAGAGGGTTAAATGGAGCTCACCCAGATGATGGTGTTGACTGCTTCAAGGATTTTCACTAGAAGTTATATAACTGCAAGTTATATTACCGATGTCTAAGTGTATGCAGCGCAGAATTCTTTATTCGTAATGTAATACATGTCCTATTTCATTCTACAAGATAAACAGGTTGGAAAATATTTGTGTAAAATAGATTATGATTATTTTTGGAACATAAAGCCATGCAAACATTGTAAGTGGACATCAAGGAAAAATATAAAATAAAAGAATAGTATAGCATACAGTTACAGGGTATGCCTGTTTTCATTGATTACTAGGGAAGCTCTTTGTCTCCCTCTTGTGGCCATTGTTGTCTGAGCCAACAACCATATCAGCATAAGTGACATGAAGTTACAGAAATTAATTAAAACTAAAACGTATTTTTATAAACACGATTTGACAGTGTGTTTTACATATTCTGGTTGAATATGACATTTATGTGTACAAGATTATAAAAAACACAATCATACATTTACCTGATACTTATATCCAAAGTGACTTACGAGTGAGTATAACTTGAGCAATTGAGGGTTAAGGGCCTTGCTCAGAGAACCAACAGTGGCAACTTGGCAGCAGTAGGGCTGGAACCAGTAAGCTTCTGACTACAAGTCAAGTATTTTAACCAATGGGCTACCACTGATCACTGCTGCTGCTGCTGACCATAAATGTTAGAATTTACAATGTTGGATACTAAACTATTTAAAAAACATTTTGAAACATTTATTTATTTCATTTCCCCTAACCTTTGACAGCACGGCTAGTCCAGACCTCTGTATATGCATCTTCTTACCCCTTCTCTCTGCACAAAGAAAATAAAAGACATTAAGAAGAGACTAATTGCCCAAAGGATAAAAAAATTAAATGACATTTATAATGATAAAAGGAAAAAGTAAATAGATAACAGTAGATGTGTTAATATAAAATCAAAAGTCATCTAAACAGAACTCAATGCAATAAGTGTGTTTTGAGATGTTTTTGTTTTGTTGTTTGTTTGGGGTTTTTTTCCTTTCAAGTGCTAATGCCATCATGGGTTGCTAGACCTTGAAGACATTTAAAGAATAATAAAATAATCTTCAAATGTTTTTATAGTTATGAAGTTATAAAGCCTATAAAGGCGTTTGACCCTGATTTTGCTGTAAAAAACAGATGTGTTCACACTGCACAACTGCACTGCTTTATGTGATCTCCTGCTCACATCTGGCAGACACGCTTATCTATAGCAACTTACAGTTTCAACTATATTACAGAGCTAGGTCCATATAGCGGTAGGAGTTTGATTCAGTTCAGTTCAGCTCACTCAGGCTTTCATTTCTATTGTCTTGTCTTCAAGTTTTGTTTCATTGTCCCTAATAAGTCCAAATTGTGCTTGTCTACTCATGTCTCACTGTCCTCCTTTGCTTGATGTCACAACTTCATTGATACCTAAAGTGAATGTTGGAAATATCACATGTTCTTTGAGTAGGAATCAAATATCATTGCACTAATACACTGGACTGATAGTGGACTCTGATGAGGTACACCTACCCCTGATGTCGTGATGTTACTGAGCCTCATCCTGTCTCAGATGCCTTGGCTACTCCCATCATCCCCTGATGTCCCCTGTTGTAGCCCACACCACCTCCACCCCAACCAACTACTCTCTGTTGCCCTTAATGGACGTTCTCTTGCGACTTGGGTCTCGGACACATGCACACTATCGGGACAAGACTAGAACCTCCAGAAAGTTGGTCTAAACATTAAATGCTTATTTCATTTTTTAATTTATGTCTCTCTTTAAACAGCCAGAGGAGGATGGGGCCCCCTTTGAGTCTTGGTACCTCTCAAGGTTTCTTCCTCATGCTCTAGGGAGCTTTTCCTTGCCACTGTCACCCTTGGCTTGCTTACTGGGGGCTTGGACTTGGACATTTGAAAGCTGCTTTGTAACAACACCTGTTGTAAATAAAATAAAATAAAATAAAATTTTAAAAAGCACTTTATAAATAAATTTTGAGTATTTGATTTTTATATGTAATCTTAAAATTTATAAGATAACTAAAATTTGTTTTTTAATCATTACATTTTTTCACTTAAAACAAAAATAGAATTTGGAGAGTCCCAATAATCTAGAAAAATCAAATCTCATCATTACAGTGCCAACAACACATCAACATCACCAGACTTCAAAGCACTTGTCTAAGAGGAAGATTTGTATGCCTGTAATTCTGTTGTTGAAGAGCCTATAAAATCAAAATAGACTTTTAAATTTGAAATTTTAAACTCAAATAAATACAGCCTTATTTTACATGCCTAAACACACACACACACACACACACACACACACACACACACACACACACACACACAGTTACCTCACAGTGTAAATATTGTTGTTGGTGGAGAAAGTATCATAGATCCTCTTTGCTGACACATCAGTGATGTCATTGTGACTGAGGTTGAAATTAGATGGATTATAATTACCACATTGTTCAGGATTCCCAAACACACCTCCCTCTACTAAATCACCGTGTAGTAGTACAAACACCTGTAGATTTATATATCAATGAATTAAATTAATGAACGAATGAATGAATAAACGAATGACTGAATTAGCAAATGAATGAATAAGCAAAGCAATAAATAGTATATTTGTGTCAGTGGACCTGAGTCATTAATGGCCAGATAATTATGCATTTTGACATTTTAAACAAATTATCATTTCTTTCAGTTCTTGTACACATGACTTGTTATCTATCAGGCATGAAACTGTAAATCATAAAGAGTCTGTTATGCCTTATTTCTCTTTTTAATGAGAACATGTGTTTCTACAAGCAGTCTGGATATTCTGTAGACCACAGAGGTCCATCCTGTCAAGTACAGGAAGTGATCAGTGAACCAGGCAGCCAATGAGAGAGGTCGTCATTTCCAAATAAAATCACCAAGAAAATCAAGCTTTTTGCTGTTTGCTTTTGAAAAAAAAAAAAGTCATTGAAGGAACACAGGATATGACTGAATGAGCAAAGTTACATTTATATAGAGCCTTTCAAGGAACATACAATGCTTTACAATGAACACACACAGCTTCTATGTTCAGTCACATGCCAGATTTTGTGTTAAATTGTGAGAAAAAGAGTAAAATGTGTTATATCTATGTTAGTGTTCACTGTGGACTCAACAATCAAGACTCTCTACACATCCCTCCTCCTGCTTGTCCACTCACTCCAGGATGTGGGCTTTGTGCTGGTGTGGGAACAGCAGCTGCAGGCAGTGGTCAGTGAGCTGACAGTGGCTAAGGTCCAGTTCTGACAGCCCTTCAGAATGTTCCAGAAACAGCGCCAGTGACGTTACGGCAAAGTAGACGAGCTTCGACCAGCTCATGGGAGCACTACACATCCCCAACATTAAGCAGCAAAACCCCAGAGACCTTCTGCCTGTACTGGCCAGACCTGATACAAGGATAGGAATTTCAATTTATTCATATTGGATATAAGAATGATTAATGGCTGCTGAGCGAAGCACTTTCATTGAAAATTCATCCACCAATTTAAATTCTTTTTTTTTTTTTTTTTTTTTTTTGTAACCAGAAACAGGGCACACCAGCCAGGAATACATTCCAGGTCTGTTTTAGAACACTGGCTGTGATTCATTACATTTTGGCAATTGTGAAAAGAAACTGGATGATACTTCTAAAAGTAATTGTGTTTGCAGTTTATTTGCACAGTTACATGAACAACACTGGTAGCATAGTCAACAGGCTTGATGGTTTTCCAGTGCACGACACTGTGATACCAGGGCTGGCCCAAGCCTGTGTGGGGCCCCATGCAGAAATCTGAGCTGCCCCTTCATAACATAGATAAAAAACAAATAGAAATAAATACAAGGCCTTAGCACGCACTCATTTTGCTTATACGCCGGGACAATTGTTCTGCTGTTATCCTACCTATTGAGCAGTCCTACCTAGATTTAATGCACTTATGTACATCACCCTTAGTCCAGGTTTCTGGTGTTTATTTTAGATGCATTTTTAGTTGTATATATTATAATTAGGCTACTGTGGACAATTGTATACCGTATAGCTACAGCACCTGTACTTCACACACATGAAGTAATCGGATCTAGAAAGTTGCCAACCCTATTAAAATATTAGGTTTATAGTATAATATTTGAATCAAACAGACAAAGCATTAATCACAATCATTTGCATGATGATTAAATCTTGAACCAAAAATGTATCAGAGAGCTGTAGTGTTTTTCACAGACACACACCCAATTAAACTGTGCTTGACCATTTCTTGCTCTCTATATCATTCTCTGCAGTTTACTGAGAAAGACCTGACACTGGGTAATGCCATTGTCTATTCGAAGGCCAAAACAACAACAATCTTGGTTATCAAAGATTCACTCCACCCTGACCACAGCCTCTTCTTTTAGAAGCTATGAAAAAACCACCATCGCAGCTTGTGAGCACAAATCTAGCCTCTTAAAAATACTCGCCTGGAATTAAACCTAGTAGAGTTCCACAACGAGGTGCAATTTGTAAAAGGACGTCTTTTTCTCTCAGAGTTAGAAATCTGCAGAAATAAATACATCAGTTAAATTTTTAAATATGTAGGTTAGAAATCCAAGTATAAAGAGCAGATATATTATCTGTGCTAATTAATGAATGTATTTAAAGTATACATTTAGTAGGCCTAAAAATAGAACTTGTATGTAAATCATATCTAAAAATTTTTATTTAGAGTAAATTACATGTGACATATTGAAGATTTTGATTTTTTTGGCCTGCTACCACCACACCGCCTCATCGGGAACTGTTACACTTTATTTTTTATTTATTTTTATTTATAACTTAAAAATAATCACCTGGAATGTAAACTTAGCCGAGGTCCACAACGAGGTGCAATTTGTAAAAGGACGTTTTTTTTCTCTCAGAGTTAGACATCTGGAGAAATAAATATATGAATTTATTACCCCCCATCAGTGGACCTTTAGAGCTTTATTATTAAAAATAAGACAGACAGATGAACAGAGAAACCCAAAATGTATATATAATATTTTTAAGTATTCGCCATCTGCACCATTACAGGAATGATGTGTGTGTGTGTGTGTGTGTGTGTGTGTGTGTGTGTGTGTGTGTGTGTGTGTGTGTGTGTGTGTGTGTGTGTGTGTGTATGTATGTATGTATGTATCTATGTATATGGTTATGTGTGAGTACATGTATGTTGGATTGTATATGTACACGTATTAGAGTGTGATATTTAGCGTTTATGGATTGGCTCTGTATGGATTTTATCAAAGGTGTCCACTCTAGATTATTGGTTCTGTTATTGATTAATTCTGAGAATTATTCTATTGATATATATACTATCAATAGATTTTTCTATTGGGTGACACTAATATTATTTTTTGTTTTCCAGTTCATGAGTATGTTTTTTTGTTTGTTGTTTTTTTTGCAAGAATATTTTTATTATATCAATATAATAATGTTATACATAGTATCCTGTCATATTGGTTGATGATATGTCTCCTAGGAGACATAAAGATGGTGTTGGATGGATATGGTTATTTAAAGCATGGGATATGTTGGTGATGCACTATATTGGACTGTTTGCACTTGTGTAGCATGTTGTCTGTTGCACTGTTGTTTTTATGTTGCACCATGGCCCTGGAGGAACGTTGTCTCGTTTTTGTTGTGTACTTGTATATATAGCTGAAATGACAATAAAACCACTTGAACTTGAACTCGAACTTGATGACGACTTGCCAAAATTGCTTGATAGGTGTGCTCTGCCACGTGACGTGAATGTAATCGTCAACTGTGATTTGAATAAAGTATGTACAGATTGCTGAGCTTGTGAAACCAATTTTAAACATCCAATGTGTAGTATAATGTACTCTGTATTATTTTGTACTGAATGCATTGTAGGTTAGTGTTGCAGTCATGTGGTAATTATTATTACACATTTTAATCCAAACTGCAGCGTCGGGGGCTAGTAATAAATGTTCCTCCTATTGTCTCGATGGGAGAGTAACTGTGAGATTTGATTTCACTATTATTTTGTATATCTTAGATAATAGGTTTTTTGTATTAAGAATGCTTGTTTATAAATTCTGATATGGATGTAGGTATCGGAATTGATTTTTGAACACATAGGTGATCTTAGCTGATGGTATTGTAGGAACTGGGGGCTTTCTATAGCATATTTTGGGGCTAGTTGTGGGCGTGACATGAAACAAGTCTTAGGATAAATATGTTTAAGGTTTGTAATGCCTTTTTCTATCCAAGATGTAAAGTTTAATATTTTTGTTCATGGTAAAGCCTGGATTGTTCCAAATTGGAGAATGAATAGTTCGTGTGAGTGTGGAGTTTGATATCTTGTGGAATTTCCACCAGACTGTTAGTGTCATGGCCACCTTCAAACTGTTGAAACATGGATATTTTTGAATATGAGTCTGGGCACATTTGAAACACCTGCCGCAAACATTACTGACATTATATCTTGTTTATGTGATTGGCTGTGCAAACAAGCTGGCCTGAGAGGTGTGTAGCGGGATATGACTCAGTGCATCTCTGGTGCAGCTTTTGATGAGTACAGTGTCATGAGTGTGTCTGTCCAGCAGCACAAAAAGGGGATACAGCTTCTTCTACTGGAGGTTTCCGATAAATATGTAGATATGTTAGTATGTAATAGAAAGACAGCTGTCCATCCTCATAGTCTAGGTACATGCCCACATTCCTGGGCAATTGTGTCAGGGGCAGAGGGGTCTCAGGCATGGTGCAGGTGTACGACTTCTGGTTGCTCCTCCAGAGCACCCAGAAACCCTCACAGTGGGTTTCTCAACTTGCTCAGACTCAAATCTCAATATCGGCATCCGAACCGTCTTAGAGAGGAACAAAAAACACAACTCATTTGATTAAATTGTTCCAGTATAAATATGGTTATCAAACATGCTTTTAAAAATATACTTCCATGGAGATGGTGCCCTACAGGGTAGTGTTGGATCAGTGTGTACAGGCTTAGTGTCATGTTGTGGCCCCGCCCCCTCCTCAAACATCTTGGTATGTGTGTGTTCGTCTGTGTTGCCACACCCTCTCGTGCCGTTCACCTGTTCTCTGTTATGTGTAATCGGCTTGGGTGTATATATGTCTCGTGTGTCATAGTACGTGTGTTGGTGTTTGAGATGTGCATAGTATTTGAGCTTTGTTGTATGTTTTGCATGTTTGTAAAAATAAAAGTGCGTTTCATCTTGCCTCGTCCCCGCATCCTGCTTATCCTCGCAACGTCACAAGTAGACCACTTTAGATGTAACTTAGAACCTCCAGTGACCTCTGTATGTGTTTCTTTAGTTGTATGAGCTCCACTGGAGGACTCTGAATAGTTGACAATGGAAGAGGGGTATATCAGATTCACCCCTTCTGCCTCGGTGTGACAGATTAACACACTGCATTAACGTTTAGAAATAAAAACATATGGTAAACACAGTCTAGAAAATATTACCTTGTAACAATTCATTCAGTATATGAACTGTTTTCTGTGTCCTTATGTCTATAAATTAAAAGTAATAAAACATTTAAATGATAAATAAATTACAATGAATGTATAAATGTTCACAAATAAGAAACTACATTGGTCTGCACTTTTCTCCACAGATTCAAGGAACTCATGAAAGTTGGAAGCTATAGAAACACATAATACAGAATTATAGACTGACTGATGTGTGAGCAGAAAGATCACTGTGATGTTCTCATATCTAAAGCACTCAAAGCATTGATGTTATGTAAATGAACTGTGATCTGATTGGTTTAAGGAAATAGATTCACCTACTTTGAAGTTCAAGTTTTTATCAAAAGGTTAGAACTGGTTGACTATACTTTGTCTGTCCTCCAACAGGAAATTTAAACATTTATATCCAAAGTATTACGCGATAGAAATCAATTCAAGACTACCCGTTATTGACCGCTAGAAGGGGGAAGATACGAAGAAATAAATGAGTCCAGCTCCTCCTGCCCGACTTTACGGTGAGACTCTGCTTTTACGTCATTAAAACGCTAAAGATAAAAGGCCGCCATATTTGTAGTTCCACAACGTGAAAAGGCGTCATTTTGTATGCCAAAGAATGAATAAACACCATGCCATGCCTTGAAGACGACGAAATTGCAATCTATTTAGCTAGCCATAAGAATAAGAATAGCTGCTTGATTTATATAATCACAAATATATTGTGTTATGCCTCTTTTCCCAGTTAACACTCTTTTTATTACCTCAAACTTATGCTTATTTTGCATCTCTTCTAGGTATTTTAGCAGTATTCTAGTTCAGTGGTATCTTTGTCTCTAACCTACTGTACTTGCTAGGATACAATAGATGACAAAGTATTTTTGTAAGTCACTCTGGATAAAAGCATCTGCTAAATGCCAAAAATGTAAATGTAAATGTAAACGTAAATGGAGGGTTGTATTAATACAGAATCCTGTTGTTGTGAAGCATAGTGTCATAGCATTTAAATTGATACTGTATGTATATCAACTTGGCAGCTCAGCTCAGCCAATCAGATTTTAAGGCCAGATCTCTCTATGGCTTTTTATACTTCCAGCCAGCTGCTTCAGCAGTGCGCAGTGCTGTTGCACAAAGTCCAGGGAAGCGTCTCCGTTGCAGAGGATGTCTGCTCAGTCAGCTGTAGCAGGCAGTCTTCACGCAGGAGCACTCAGAGGCCTGGATCAGCTTCTTTGAGACCGACATCCCGAACCATGGAAAACTGTCCTATGAATACGGTTATCGATTTCAGCAAGAGTGCTGAACATGTGGAGACTCACTCAACCAGCCAAAGAAAGCACAGTGGACTAGCTAAAAAAGTGCAGAATCTGGTTACTGAAAATGAGCGTGATTCCTGGACAGCTATTTCCCAAACCCAGAGATTCCCGATATGGCAATCAAGAAATTCAGCAATGACTACACCAAGAAGCCTTATGATGACGCCTGTTGAGGAAATCTGTTTGAATCTGGACACCCTATTTGCCACTCCACGAAGTTCCAAGTGTTCATTTTCAACTAGAAACAGCCCTACTTCTTTACTGATGTGTTTTGACCTACCTGGTGTGCCCATTTATGAGCTGGACCACACTTTGACTGTCCGGGACAAAGCTAGAAGTTGCTCGCCTGATCTTAAAATGGACACAAATCCACAAAGCCGCAAGTGTGCATCTGCGCCTTCGGCTGGACGCGGAGCTGCTCTCTTGCCCTCTGCTTTGGACTTTCTGCCACACGATGTTCCTCCTTCTGAGCCAGCCCAATCTCGGACCTTCCTGGATGAAGCTAACAGTACAGTAACAGAACAGTAACAGATGAAGCTCTTACTTGACCTGGATGAACTGAGTGTGAGGACGCCTGAGCCGTTCGACCTGGAAGAGCAGGACAGCTGTCGTGGCAGTGTAGCCTCCTGGCCTGCACATCCGTGGTCTGAAGACAGCCCTTGTGCAATGCTGAAAACCAGCCTTAACCTTGACTGAACATTTCAGTTAGCCTGATATCGCAATAATATCCCAATATCTTATGGTATTTCAATAAAAAGCATGAATAAAAATCACAGCAAGCCGTATAGTTACTGTAGGACATATACATACACAGGGGCAGCTGTTATAAATGGGCTAGTGGGGCTAAATCCTAATCATAATCATCAATACCATATTCTTACCATTCAAACCTTCTTATATGTAGTTAAGAAATGCATTGAAGCAGATTATTTTGGACTTCTGTGGACCCAAGAACAATAGCATCACTTAAAGGTCATAATAAAAATACAAATTGGCTAAGATGGACTGATTTGATCTAGCCACAAGCTGCAGATTCACACAGCCTATCTAGCAAGCACATTCTGACATATTACATACACTGAAATCAGTGAAATACTCCACTAATTAGATCTTCTTGGGCTAATTTTTTTAGGCCCACAATGTCAAGCTCCACCTTCTTGATATCTACATTTCAGTACTGTTTGAAAAGGACTGGCTATAAAAAGCAAATCACTGACTATAAAAATGTAGAAATGTAAGAAAACACATGGAGGGCTCATTAAGAGTGAGTACATTCATAACACGTGGTCAGTGTTTGTAGTCGTTTTTGTTTATCTAAATGTATCCTAGTCTGTTTATGCCTGGGAACAACCGCAAAGCATTAGTTATCTAGCTTTCATTGCTTAAAGCCAGAATGTTTATATTTTTCTTTGGTTGCCTGTTTGTTTTGTTTAGTTGATGATGTTAAAAACATCTCTGCCACATATTTGCCATATAAAAGATAAGAGAAATATATGTTTCAAATATGATGTGAGCATTCTACGACATTAAAAGTCGCATCCATTTTTCTTTGTTTCAATAGGCCTTTATTCTAACAGTCATATATGCTAGCATAAATAAATAAAATGCTGAATTGCATAGATCATTGAGTTAAGGCTGCTGTCCTTCCTCTGAGTGTTGTGGAGCCTTTTGGAAGTGCCTCATTATTGCTGAAGAAACCCTTATCTCTACAATATAGCACATTTCCAAGCAGGAAATAAAATGTAGGAATATCAAATGTGCAATCATGAGGTTTATAATTTTTGGTTCCTATATAGATGCAAATGATTCTGAAGCCAAGCAGACGAAACGGTGCTTGTCCAGTTTCTCTGTTCACTCTGATTTCCAGACCTAAGAGGTTCAGTGTGAGAAAGGTAGATGTGTTCAACACTGCACTGAAACCTCAATGGTGGACATTTCCATCAGATACTCTTATATCAGCTTGTATTGAAACAAGCTGGTGATATGGAGCTGAAATGATAGCTCTTCATCATGAAAACAGAGGGACTGGGCTTGACAACATGACATGATTTATAGGGGGCGTCAGGGTGGGCATTGACCATATGCCTGTCACATTTGGTCCTTTATATTGATTGGTTGTCCTTCCTGCAGCAGTGGTCTTTGGGCCACCTCCCATCTCAACCCCCTCACAGGCTGATGCTTTTATCCAAAGCAACTTACAATTACAACCGAGTACAACTTGAGAAACTGAGGGTTAAGGGCCTTGCTCAGGGGTCCAACAGCTTGGCAGTGGTGGCACTTGAACCAGCAACCTTCTGATTATAAGTCAATTACCTTAACCCCTGAGCTCGGACAGTTCAAGAGGAAGGTCAGCTAGTTCACTATGTGACATTAAATCACTTCAGTGGTGTATAATTATGCTGGAGTGACTTCTCATCATGTTTATTGGCAGAGACATTGAATTTGACATTTTTGGAGTAGGTATTATAGTTAATGGACTGGAGTAAGTTCCATTACGTAAAATTGTATTTTGAATGAATGAATTGAACAAATGCAGTTTGTCGCATTTTTTACACTGAGGAAGTAATAAACTACTTCTGATTTCACACAAATACTTAGTTTTACCTGGATTATATTTTTTATGGGTGTAAAGCAAACTGTTTTGTATTTGGCATTCAACTCATTCAAACAAGTCTTCTGTTTTGTTTAGCTGTGTAACGTTGAGCGGTAAGGAGGCAGACATGTGCGGAGAAGAGCGAGATTTAATAGGGGCAAATACAAAATCAGTCGTTTAGGCAGTCCAGGGTCAAAGAGCCAACACAGAGAGCGAGGCGATACATGATTAAACAAAACAAACACACAAAGGCACGAAAGCAAACAGGGAAGCAGGCTATAACTAAGGCTAGGGAAAACTCAGAGCTAGGAAACACGGAGCACAAACCAACACAACCATACGAATAAACATGCAAACATTCAATGAACTAAACACATAGACCAATCAGTCAAAATTCAATAATTCAAATGAACAGCAAAATCTAAGGGAACAAGGCAGGGTTTAAATATATTCAACTTCACAAAACTAGAAACGAAGGACAGGTGTAAGCAATCAAACAAGGTGAGGACAAAATCAAACTATGGAACGGAACAGAGCTAAACACAAGACAGGGAAAACACGGAACACCGAAGATGAAAGGGACTGATCGTGACAAGTTGTTTATTTTAAGAGACTTTTCTTATTCTTTTTGTATATTTCCAATTGCTCTTTAATAAAGCAAAGTATTACTTATCTGAAAAATCAGTTAGTTGATGCCATAATCGAGAGAATACTCGATTACTAAAATATCCTATAGCTGCAGGCCTAGTGTGCATATATAAAATATGGCATTGAAATAAATGGAACCAATGCTAAAGTATGGCTCTGAAACAGAGAAGGTCTCTTCTGTGATAAGCTCTGGAAATAAACTGATGCATACCGACATTTGTAATGTAATGTAAACCTGACATTACAAATGTAAACCTGGAATTACCGTTACAGTATCTGAACCATAACTGCTGCTGATGCAACAAAATGGTCCAAAATTAATTATGGAAATAACAGAGCGCCCTTTAACTTCATCACCACAATGGCTGACACATGGCAGTTTCATAGAGGAAGCCTCTTTCTGTCCTCTGCATTCTTATGAATGACACTAATATAGTACACACAAATATTTGCCAAGCAAAAAGACACTTAGAATGATACTATCAGCAAATCAAAGATGGCCCAGAAGCTCCAGGTGACCATGAGTTGATACTGTACCTTGCTGCTGGCAGGAGTCCACAGACAGCAATGAATGCATCTGTGTTTTGTCTGCTGCAGGTAAGTAGGTCAAGAATGGCTCACCTAGTGTGTGTGTGTGTGTGTGTGTGTGTGTGTGTCTGTGTCTGTGTCTGTCTGAGTGCATGAGCGTGTGCAGTACCTTGCAGGCCACACGGTGGGGACAGAGCATCCCAAAGCCCAGAGGAGGCTGGATAGTCCTAAGCAGGGCCACCACGTCCAAGTGCTTTGTGAAACCCTGTGAAGAATGCTGGAGTGAGAAAAGTGGACGATGAAGAGAGACGGCAAAGCGAGACATGGAGGTGGAGCTTACTTATGTAGGTGGGGCTTACTTATGGAGGTGTATCTTACTTATGGAGGTGGGGCTTACTTATGGAGGTGGGCCTTACATGGCTTCGGGATCATACTCTGACCAGATCCTTTTGAACTCATCCAAGTGATGCAATCCCAGAATCGACCAATCATGTGTCAAGTAGTCAAAATTGTCCACGATGACAGCAACAATGAGATTGATAATCTGGGAAAGGTGATAAATGGACACAGCAAATAAAGAGGAATGTAAGCATCTGAATTAAATTCACATGAAAGTAAAAGAATTGTGCATTACCAAGAAAGCACAGAGCATGAAGAAGCTGATGAAATAGATGATGGCAAAGTTGCTGCCGCAGGTGAATTCCTTGCCGGGCTCGTAGTCCGACTCTGGATCACAGCGTTTCCCTGGCAATCTGGCCAACATAATCTCCTGCCAAGCCTCGCCCGTGGCACACCTATGTACGCACACACACACAAACACGAGCACACACGCACACAGGTGGGGATGAGACTCATCCAACCTGAGTGCAGTTTTGTCTACGCTCCCGCGGGCTGTGAGGTCCACAATGACTCCACTGCTGTGCCTCCTGCTGGCTCCTCTGCTCCAATGTCTGCTAGGGAGAAAGACAGTCAGGCAAGCACCATGTCCCTGAGATGCCTGCACAGCAGTGGGTTCATATTCGGTGCTCTTCAAATGACGTGTATTTGTATGTTCACACTCATCAGAATCTGTATTCCCTCCCCCACCCACCTGCATGCCAATCACAGCATAGATGAAGAAGATCATGGCGATGAGCAGCGCTACATAAGGGAGGGCCTTTGGGACAAACAGAAGAAAACAGAAGAAAAAAATCTCATTTGAATTCTCAGCTTTTGTGTGTTCAGGTAGAGAGAAGAAACTGAGGGGTTTTTTGTTGTTGTTGCAGTGACCATTGACCTAAAGAGATTTCACAAAGGTCCAGAGGCGTGTGCGGATGCCCTCCCCCTTGCTGAGCATCTTAACCAGTCTCATCACACGAAACAGACAGAAGAAAGCGATATACACCCGAGAACTGTCTTCAGAGCTCTGTGGAAAAGGAAGTAAGAGAGGCAGAGGCTATATAAAGAATTTCTATGAGTAAGATTATCTGATTGCTGTGCCTAATGTCTAGTAGATCTCCAAGTTTATAAACTTGCAATAATATCACCTTCTGGACAGTCTTAAAAATTCAATTGCAGTGATGATTATGACAAGTATATAGTTGTAAATAATTTTTGCTGATTACTGATTATAAATAATGATTCTAATGAAATAATAATCTAAAATACTAATGAGAATATTTCTGAGAAATCATACGATACTGTATGGCAGGTATGCCACTGCCATAGTTTCCCCACCCTGACATCATGGTTGCCGTGGTGCTAGTGCCATGTGGATTTGTTGTTCTTTTTTGTTTCCACCCTGTAATATGCTTTGTTCTAACTGTTCTTAACACCTGTTTTGAGTTTTCCCCTAAGTAACCTGTCCTGCTGTGGTGCTTGTTCCTCTACTTCTAGTCATGTTTTCTGGTTTTATGTCTCAGTCTCAATGTTACAGCCAATACATTTTCTATACTTCTATATTGATAGTAACAGTATGAAAGCAGACTGGACACTCACAATGAACTCTGTAACCACAATTTCCACCACACTCCCCACCACAATGAGAGCATTGAAGAAATTCCAGGCATCCATGAAATAATGCTGGGGACAAGACAAATGGCCAAATAACTAGCTTCAGTTACAGCATGACATAGCATGAATAGTGGAGGAGTGTGATGATGACAAAACCCACGAAGATGTTCCTCATGAAGAAGGCAATGATGATGATATAGACGATGAAGAAGATGGATATCTCCACGCGGTAGTTGTAGAATGAGCCATGGTTCTCCCCGTTGGCATCGATGGCCTTGTAAAGGAGTCTGAGGGAAATCATGAAACAGAAGAGAACAAGTGTAACCCAGGGGAGGAAATATGTGCTTAGTTGACCTTTGCCCTTTGACATGGGATCACATCATTGTGGAGACTTACGTGGGTCAAGCCTCAAAGGTGGAGACAGTGAAGAGGGCCATCATGCCCATCAGCACGTTATCAAAGTTAAACTCGCTGTTGAGCCAGAAGTGCTGGCGCATGATCGGGTGAGTCACATCACCATCTTTATATACCACAAATGTGCCTCTGCATTACATGCAAACACACGCACACACACACACACACACACACACACACACACACACACACTATGAGAACAACACAGAATCAATGAATCATTGCCATTTGATAACACACAGACACCTTCCCTAAGTAGTGCTTACTTGCACTGCTTCAGTGTGTGTTTTGCCTCATCTGTGCGGCAATAAAATTTGCCCTGCGATACAAAATGTAACATTTACTCTCAACAGCACCCACAAGAGCACCTACTTTGTCAAAAGTGAGACAAGTCATAAGTGCAATTCATGTATTGCTGGTGTCATTACGAAGTAAGGGAGGTGCAGGGGGTGGTACGTGTGCACGGGGAGCAGAGAGCACCTTAAAGAGCTGGACGCCAACGCAGGCGAACATGAACTGAAGCAGAGCGGTGGCAATCATGATGTTCCCGATGGTCCTGATAGCCACGAACACACACTGCACCATGTTCTGGTCAGACGGGCAGAGAGGCAGTTATCAGGGATGGCAGGAGAGAGGCGTGTGGCACGCATGGGCACAGGCACAACGGGCAGTACCTTGAGTCCCTTTGCTCTGTTGATGGCTCGGACAGGCCTGAACACTCGTAGCACTCTCAGGATCTAGTAAAATGTTGTGATCTATATTGTCAAATGCTGCACGCAGTTCAAGCATTATAAGCACAGAGACCTAACCAAGGTCAGAAGCCAACAACAGGTCATTAACTACTTTATTTAGTTCTGTTTCTGTACTGTGATTAAGCCTAAACCCTGACTGAAAAACTTCATGTATCTGGTACTGATTCAGATATGAGCTTAGCTGCTGAGCTACAGCTTTTTCTAGGATCTTGGAAATAAATGTAAGCTTTGAGATCAGCCTGTAGTTTGACAGCTGACATGGGTCGACGTTAGATTTATTGATAAGTGGTCTGATTACTGGTAATTTGAATGGTTTAGGGATGTAGCCAAGGTTCAAGGAGGAGTTTATTAAATTTAGAAAAGGTTCAATTACTTCAGGTAGGATTTCCTTAAGAAAGTGTGCAGGCAGTGAATCTAGTAAGCATGTGGAGGATTTTGAGCGCAAGATCAAAGATGTAATTTCTGTAATTTTCTAGGTGTAAAGGATTCTAGAGTCACAACTAATAAGGCGATTTTTTAAATTGCTGTGATTCATTACATTTTGGCACTCATAAAATGTAACTGGATCCAAGTTCTAAAAGAAATTGTGTTTGCAATTTATTTGTACAGTTACTTGAAAAACCCTGGTAGCGCAGTTAACAGGTTTGATGATTTTCCTGTGCACAAAACTGTGATGCCAGGGCTGTCCCAAGTCTTTATGAAGCCCTAAGCAAAAATCTGAGTCGCCATTGCAATAGCATAGGACATAGATGTCAAACTCAGGGCCGCAAGCCAAATCTCGCCCACAGTGTAATTATATTTGGCCTGCGAGAAAATACTATATGTCTACTAGAGCTGGCCCACCGGTAGACAGTGAATTCACCGCTAATACTACAAATCCCAGAATGCTCTGCTGGTGCATTGGCGTGTCAATCAGGACCCACAAACGCCCCCTCCTCTGTTGACATTCATTAGCAACCTCATGCCACCAGCTGCACAACTTGCAGCTTCAGGGTCAGGGCCATGTCATCACAGACATGTATGTTGCAGTGAGGGCTTTTAAAACAAAATTGTGCCTGTGGCCAATTTTATGGCCAAACCATAAAAATGCAGAGCTCTACTGCCATGTTCCCAAGTGCACAGTTTGCTGAAAAACTCAAGTTACTCAGTGCCGAGTGACCTGGCAATTTGCTGACTTTGATGCCCAGAAATGTAGGTTTTAACTGCTTAGTAATCCTTTTGCAGTTGATATGGAAAGCCCACCAACTAACCTCCAAATGGAGCTGCTTGAACTCCAGTATAGTGACACGCTGAAGTCAAAGTATGACGCTGTGGGCGCTGCACAGTTTCCACATTACATCCATGACACAATGCCCCAGCTGCTCCAATGCTCTCTATGTTAGGCAGCACATATCTGTGTGAGCAACTATTCTCCTTGATGAAGATGAGAAAAACATCACACAGGAGTCGTCTCACTGATGAACACCTTCACTCAATCCTGAGGATTTTCTCAGCTCAGAGCCTGACCCCAAACATTGATGAGCTAGCATCCAAGAAGAGATGTCAGGTATCTGGCTTGGACCAGTGTGCATCAGAGTAGATCAGAGAGTAGCAAACTGAGCTTGAATGAATGTTTTCTTTATGCACTTTTCCTCGCTACTCCAAAGCATGGACTTGAATGGGTGGATTTTCATTGAAGGAAATTATTATTATTATTATTATTATTATTATTATTATTATTATTGTTAGCCTGTGAAAAAAAAGGTTACCATTGAAATTTAACTCATAAGGCTACAAATAAAGAAAGAGGCATACGATTTTTAAAAACATTTATTTAAAAAATGAATGCCACAGATGTCTTTGATTTGACATTTGATTTCACGTGTGTCTATAGTATTAAACTTTGCTTGTTCCAGATTCAATGTTTAAGCAAAACATTGTCCAAGTTTTTAATTTTTGCCCACTGTGTATTTGAGTTTGACTCCCCTGGCATAGGACAATAAATAAATAAATACAATGACAATGTTCCCCAACTCTGATGATTTTTTATTTATTTTTTTCAACAGGACAATGCTCCATGTCACACAGCCAGGTCAATCAAAGTGTGGATGAGGGACCACCAGACCCTTTCATAGCCAGCCCAATCTCCAGACCTGAGCCCCAATGAAAACCTTTGCAATGTAATCAAGAGGAAGATGGATGGTCACAAGCCATCAAACAAAGCCGAGCTCCTGGAATTTCTGTGCCAGGAGTGGCATAAAATTACCCAACAGCAATGTGAAAGACTGGTGGAAAGCATACCAAGATGCATGACAGCTGTGATTAAAAATCAGGGTTATTCCACCAAATATTGATTCTTGACTCATCCAAAGTAGAAATATTAGTACCGTGTTGTTTGTAAATGCTTGTTTTCTTTGCATTATTTGTGGTCTGAAATTTCTGTAACTGTTTTGTTATTTTGACCATTAGTCATTTTCATAAAGAACATGCTCTAAAATACAATATTTTTATCTGGAATTTGGAAGACATGTTGCCAGTAGTTTATGGGATAAAACAAAACTACTCAGCCTGGTCAAACTCATACACATCAATTGTAAAACTAGAGAAACTGATCATTTTGTAGTGGTCTCTCATTTTTTTCCAGAGCTGTAAATACATTTAAGTGCTCTGGGGAGCCAATTGGTGGCCACTTGGAGACCTAAGCAGGCGTTCATTTCGCTTATATGGCGGGACAAGTGTTCTGTTGTTATCCAACCTATCGCAGTCCTACAAAGAGTTAATGCACTTATGATTTCTGATGTTTATTTTAGATGCATTTTGGGTTGTACATGTAACCGGGTGATTATCGGTTGTGCCTACACAAAGCTGGTGGAACAAATAGGTCGTGGTACCTTTAAAACCACCAGGTGGTGCCATCGCGATAACAAGCGGGATTAACATGTTTACCAATAAACGAACAAGGAACATTTTGCTCCTGTGAGTTGCCTTTTTGTGAGTTTTAAGAAAAAGGTGAAAAAACCTTGGATTATTCCCTTACCAACACAGTAAAGATTTAAGATTTGTTTTAGCCGTCTAACAAAAGGGTTGTTGAATGATTTTGTGGGTGTGTGCGTGCATGAGTTGTAAGATAAAGGTTGGAGTTTTCCATCAGTGTTGCAGGTTCACCTTCCATGAACCTTTCTATCTGTTTAGGACCAACCGGAAGGCAGTTGTTTTGGGACTTTATTTTAGTTTAGTTTGTTGACGCTTCTGTAATAAGGGACATAGAAAATAATTGTATACGGTCAGTGGAAAAGTGAATATGTTCTTTTCTGTTTAGTTAGTTTGTGTAGCTACTGTGAGTGAGCGCAGATAAGTTCCAGTGTTTAGCCTACGTGTGTTGTGGAGTTTAGCACATGTTAACAAAGTAAGTACAGGCACAACAGGTCAGCGATCATTTTAGAAGATGCTTTCTAATTGTAATCCTTCACACTACAGTGTGGAAGCATAGTTTGTTTTTTTGTTTTTTTTTTAAATTTCCAAACAGCCACTGACATATTATGTGTACACTAGCTTGTGTGTACTACAGGAAGTTTAAAAAAGAGAAATACATATATTTTCAATTGATGTGCCTGGTTTCCTCTTACTCTCATGTATGTATAGGAAAGGAATGTCCCATTGGGTCTCAAATATTCACAGGCCATAAAACTTGCTACCAGGAGTGGAGTATTCCAAGTAGCTAAGAGGAACTAAAGGGTTTTTTTTTTATGTGCAAGTATAGAGTGAAGTACCTAATGCGGTAGTGCTGAAGAGCAGGTTGGCATTTAGTGGGAGACCGAGTGGTGTTCTGGTGTCTGGTTACAACTGTTTTGATACCACGTCAGAGCTACAGAGATCATCGTTGTGACGCAACAGGACAACGACAGGAACTTTAGGCCAGAGGGACTGTGCCAGCCAACTCATCATCAACTCCTATCCTTCACCAAGCTCGTAGTAGGGACTGTAAAGACTGAAGTTTGTACAGTATCACAGTCAGGTGAACAAGAATCACAGTTGCAAGAACAAATTAGGGAGTTGCATACTAAACATGAGGAAGCTATGGCTACGATAGATTTTATGTTTATGTTCCCATGGAGAAGCATATTCCCCCATTTTGTGGCGAGCTTGAGAAAGATGGTAGGCCTGTCGATGATTTCACTGAAGATGTCGACCAGATGATAGGAATCAGTCTGACCATGACCAGTATGATTTTATGTCCCTGCTAAGAGGTCTGGCTCTAGAAGAGGCATGTATGTGCAGCAGTGCTGACCTTGATAATGCTAGTGACTAGTTAACCTACCTCAGAGAAGCATTTTCAGACAATCACAGTGTACCCCAACTGTTGCATTGTTTTTACAGCTGTAAACAGCAGGAGGGTGAAGACATAAGAGAATTTTCACATGCCTTGGCGCAAGCCCTTAGCTTGCTACTGAAGTGGTGTCGTAGTTGATGAGAGATTGGCACTAAGGGATCAGTTCATAGAGGGAGTCAGATTCTTCTCTTAGGAGAGAGCTTTGCAGATATGTGCAAAACAACCCAGAATCCTCTGTGATGGAGGTGCGGGAGGAGGCTTATTTGTGGTTTCTAGAGGAGTCCTTAGTTAAAGCCAAAGCTGTAAAGTTGAGAGGTGGTAGTAGTACTAGTCGAGCACAGTGTGCAGCTCATAAAGTGCAAGAACTAATGTCAGTCACTCTGGAGGACGTCCTTAAAGTGATAGCAGAGCCGTGCCATAGTTGAATTAACTAAAGCAGCTAAAGACCTCACAGTACAGAAAAGTAGTACTGCTAGCAGACCGAATTCACAGCCAAAGTATCCGTTGGATGTGCAACCAGTCTGTTTCAAATGTGAGGTTCCAAGGCATATTGCAAAGAACTGCCCACAGAAGTGAAGCATAAGAAATGCAAACCCAGTGTTCTCTAGCTCCCAGGGAAACGAGACCCCCCAGTTGTTGTTCCCCCAGATTGCCTGACTCACCCCATTTACTCAGCTAGTACACAACCCTCCTGTGATCAATTATTGCAGTGTGTTATTGGAACATGTCCTCTAGTAGAGCTCAAGATTTGCAATGTTGTTACTCCTTACCTGTTGGAGAATAATAATCAAGTGAGTACTCTTACGGAGCAATTTTTCTGAATGCATTTATATGGGGAAGATGAGGATATGTTGCCCACTATAGGTTGTGTTAAATTGACAGCCACTAATGGGCTCAATACACCATACCCTGGGTATCTCGAGCTGGAGGTTGAGGCAATGGGCCTAAAAATTCTATTTGTAATCCTTTACACTACAGTGTTGGCGGCATTTGTATTCTGTATAGCTACAGCACCTCTACTTAACACTCATGTTGTAATCTGATCTAGAAAGTTGCCAGCCCTTTTAAAATATTAGGTTTATAGTATAATAGTTGAATTAAACAGACACAGCTTTAATCGCAATTATTTTCATGACGATTAATCTTAAACCAAAAAATGAGCTCACTGAGAGCTGTAGTTCTTTTTACAGACACACCCAGTAAAACTGCTTGATCAATTCTTGATAGCCACTGACCTATAGGATCAATAGACTAGTACAACCAAATAACCTTTAATGTGTTGCTTTACTGCAACGCATTTTAGAATTGAGATGTTAGTGTGTTCTGTTCTTGAAAAGGTTACAAAAGCAGCTGGATAAAGCTTTGATTGACATGCTAGTCATGGACTAGAATCTAATATGGTTATAATAAATTAATTCAGGACAAGTGCAGCATAATACATTTTTTAAATTAACATTAGTATAAAAATGTGGGTTCTTTGTTTTATTCTTAGACATATGATGGTGCCTCAATAATGCTTAACATTAACCTGCAATAAAGAACAGGACCAGCTATTCTCTTGTACTAATTCTGAAGTTTGCATCTTTATTTTATATTTGAATGTTTAACAGCTGACTGGGGATTTAGGAACAACACCCTCCCAGGGCAAGGCCTTCACCAAAGGCATGACCATGGCCAGTGACTTGGGCAGGTCGGCGGTGTTCTACACGACGCTTGGGGCAGACACTTGGGACTGAGCGGTCTGCATGTGGACGAGTCTAAGTCCTGCACAGTCACGCAGGTGATGACGTTTGCCTATTGGCTCACGCCGCAGCTGGAAGGTGGGGCTAAGGAAGGGGAGGAAGGATTAAACCACAAGATGAGCAACAGCAGGGAAACTGTTAGGAAGGATTTCATAATGGATTTAAAAAGACTTGAGTTGCAGTGGAGCAGCAGGTGGAACAGCAGGGGTGTGAGAGGTCACGGCAAGGGCACCTGGTGGGCGGGACCTAGGCATCGGTGTCGTCCTCGTCCTCTTGAGTCGCTGGGGATGGTGATGTTGCTGACAGCCAGGCCGGGCGTGAGATGATGATCGGCTGTGACAGGTCGCCGATGCCTTGCATGGCGGAGGAAACAGGCCTGGGACAAAGGGGCACGTCAACACTCAACACACACCGCACACTCGAGTGAACACACAGCCTATCACCAAATTGTGATGCCAAAGAGCCATCCAGCACTTGTTAGAACAGTTGTACCCACTATGCAGACCGACATACTAGACCAGTAGGTCTCAGTTCCAGTTCTAGGGTTTCCTTGCGTTGTATTAGTGTGGGGTTTTAGCCTTAATGCTAACCATGTCGTCCATGTCCTCTCTAAGGTTCTTGATGTACGCACTGGGGAACTCCTTGGCCCTGGCTCCCATCTCAGCCTCACACTCCTTGCGAGACCTGAAGCAGCCAATGAACACTTTGCGGTCATTGAGCATCATGCCATTAAGTTTCTCAATGGCTCTCTCCGAAGCCTCGCCGCTCTCAAAGTGTACAAAGCCGTAGCCCTTAGAGCCGTTCTCATCACAAATCACCTTGCAGGAAAGGAATGGCAAAGTTGCAGAATGTGTCATAAAGGGCTCCGCAGTCAATAGACTTGTCCAGGTTTTTGAGGAAGATGTTGCCAATTCTGCTCTTCCTCAGAAAGGGGTCTTTCTGGGACCACATAATGCGCATAGGCCTGCCTTTGATGACGTTAAAGTTCATCATATCCAAAGCACGCTCAGCATGGCTGCTGAAGGTTCACATATGCATATCCAGGTGAGCAACTGGTCATCATGTCCCCACACACTCGGATGGAGACAATTAGACCAGCAGGGCTCAGTTTCTCGAATAGCATGGCCTCCGTAACGTCTGAATGAAGATCACCTACGTACAACAAGGCCATCGGAGCACTTGGAGCACTCGGATTCATCTTTGTGAGGGACGTCGTTGAACCTTTCTGGAAATCGTAGGTGAAAGTAGTAAATGAACAAAATAAAATATTAAACGACTTAACCAAATAATCTAAATACACAAATTATACAACAGTTTTCCAAAAAGCAACAACAATTCAACAGAGCCAGGGAAGTGTCGATTGACCAAAGCGATCAAAGGAACACTTTAGCTTTAGAATTCAGATGACAGATGACAACTTAGTTGTTACGTAAGAGTTATTTTATGTAAATGTTTATTTTTTAATATTATCCAAATGCCATTTATTTATTTATTTTTATCGTTAATGATTAATTATTCAATTATTTAAACTGATAGCCTTAATAACATGAATGAGAGGCTTGTTTCTCTACTAGCCTATTAACTGTACTAGACTTTAACAATGCCTTACATTTCAAAATATTACCCAGTTAAAGTATTTTCCAAAAATCGTCCATATGCTGGTCACACTGGATCATTTACCACATGGCTCAAAATAAATTCTTTTACATTGATAAGCACAGCAACATTCATGGCAACAAAAATCTATCACATTAAAGATAGTTAATGGGATTAAATCAGTTTGCCTTGAAGAAGGCATTTGTTCTTTGACGTTAAAAATACTCGCCTGGAATTAAACCTAGTAGAGTTCCACAACGAGGTGCAATTTGTAAAAGGACGTCTTTTTCTCTCAGAGTAAGAAATCTGCAGAAATAAATACATCAGTTAAATTTTTAAATATATAGGTTAAAAATCCAAGTATAAAGAGCAGATATATTATCTGTGCTAATTAATGAATGTATTTAAAGTATACATTTAGTAGGCCTAAAAATATAACTGGTATGTAAATCATATCTAAATATATTTATTTAGAGTAAATTACATGCGACATATTGAAGATTTTGATTTTTTTGGCCCGCTACCACCATACCGCCTCATCGGGAACTGTTACACTTTATTTTTTATTTTTTTTTATTTATATCTTAAAAATAATCACCTGGAATGTAAACCTAGCCGAGGTCCACAACGAGGTGCAATTTGTAAAAGGACGTTTTTTTTTTCTCTCAGAGTTAGAAATCTGGAGAAATAAATATTTTAATTTATTACCCCCCCATCAGAGGACCTTTAGAGCTTTATTATTAAAAATAAGACAGACAGATGAACAGACAAACGCAAAATGTATATATAATATTTTTAAGTATTCGCCATCTGCACCATTACAGGAATAGTGTGTGTGTGTGTGTGTGTGTGTGTGTGTGTGTGTGTGTGTGTGTGTGTGTGTGTGTGTGTGTGTGTGTGTGTGAGTGTGAATGTGAATGTATGTATATGGTTATGTGCGAGTACATGTATGTTGGATTGTATATGTACACGTATTAGAGTGTGATATTTAGCGTTTATGGATTGGCTCTGTATGGATTTTATCAAAGGTGTCCAGTCTAGATTATTGGTTCTGTTATTGATTAATTCTGAGAATTATTCTATTGATATATAGTCTATTAATAGATTTTTCTATTGGGTGACACTAACATTATTTTTTGTTTTCCAGTTCATGAGTATGTTTTTTTGTTTGTTGTTTTTTTGCAATAATATTTTTATTATATCAATATAATAATGTTATACATAGTATCCTGTCCTATTGGTTGATGATCTGTCTCCTAGGAGACATAAAGATGGTGTTGGATGGATATGGTTATTTAAAGCATGGGATATGTTGGTGATGACAACTTGCCAAAATTGCTTGATAGATGTGCTCTGCCGAGTGGTATGAATGTAATCGTCAGATGTGTTTTGAGTAAAGTATGTACAGATTGCTGAGCTTGTGAAACCAATTTTAAACATCCAATGTGTAGTATAATGTACTCTGTATTATTTTGTACTGAATGCATTGTAGGTTAGTGTTCCTGTCATGTGGTAATGATTATTACACATTTTAATCCAAACTGCGGCATCGGGGGCTGGTAATAAATCTTCCTCCCATTGTCTCGATGGGAGAGTAACTGTGATATTTGATTTCACTATTATTTTGTATATCTTAGATAATAGGTTTTTTGTATTAGGAATGTTTATAAATTCTGATATGGATGTAGGTATCGGAATTGATTTTTGAACACATAGGTGATCTTAGCTGATGGTATTGTAGGAATTGGGGGCTTTCTATACCATATTTTGGGGCTAGTTGTGGGCATGACATGAAAGAAGTCTTATGATAAATATGTTTAAGGTGTGTAATGCCTTTTTCTATCCAAGATGTAAAGTTTAATATTTTTGTTCATGGTAAATTCTGGATTTTTCCAAATGGGAGAATGACTAGTTTGTGTGAGTGTGGAGTTTGATATCTTGTGGAATTTCCACCAGACTGTTAGTGTCATGGCCACCTTCAAACTGTTGAAACATGGATATTTTTGAATATGAGTCTGGGCACATTTGAAACACCTGCCGCAAACATTACTGACATTATATCTTGTTTATGTGATTGGCTGTGTTTCTCTAGCCACAAGTACTTTTTGATTTATTTATTTTTTAATTTGGTAATTTTATATATAACAGCAACAACTGACATCTTAAGTTTTATGACAAAATGTGCAAACAAGCTGGCCTGAGAGGTGTGTAGCGGGATATGACTCAGTGCATCTCTGGTGCTGCTTTTGATGAGTACAGTGTCATGAGTGTGTCTGTCCAGCAGTGCAAAGAGGAGATACAGCTTCTTCTCCCAGAGGTTTCCGATAAATATGTAGATATGTTAGTATGTAATAGAAAGACAGCTGCCCATCCTCATAGTCTAGGTACATGCCCACATTCCTGGGCAATTGTGTCAGGGGCAGAGGGGTCTCAGGCTTGGTGCAGGTGTACAACTTCTGGATGCTCCTCCAGAGCACCCAGAAACCCTCACAGTGGGTTTCTCAACTTGCTCAGACTCAAATCTGAATATCGGCGTCCGAAAGGTCTTAGAGAGGAACAAAAAACACAACTCATTTGATTAAATTGTTCCAGTATAAATATGGTTATCAAACATGCTTTTAAAAATACACTTCCATGGAGATGGTGCCCTACAGGGTAGTGTTGGAACAGTGTGTACAGGCTTAGTGTCATGTTGTGGCCCCGCCCCCTCCTCAAACATCTTGGTGTGTGTGTGTTCGTCTGTGTTGCCACACCCTCTCGTGTCGTTCACCTGTTCTCTGTTATGTGTAATCGGCTTGGGTGTATATATGTCTCGTGTGTCATAGTACGTGTGTTGGTGTTTGAGATGTGCATAGTGTTTGAGCTTTGTTGTATGTTTTGCATGTTTGCAAAAATAAAAGTGCGTTTCATCGTGCCTCGTCCCCGCATCCTGCTTATCCTCGCAACGTCACAACTAGACCACTTTAGATGTAACTTAGAACCTCCAGTGACCTCTGTATGTGTTTCTTTAGTTGTATGAGCTCCACTGGAGGACTCTGAATAGTTGACAATGGAAGAGGGGTATATCAGATTCACCCCTTCTGCCTCGGTGTGACAGATTAACACACTGCATTAACATTTAGAAATAAAAACATATGGTAAACACAGTCTAGAAAATATTACAATGTAACAATTCATTCAGTATATGAACTGTTTTCTGTGTCCTTATGTCTATAAATTAAAAGTAATAAAACATTTAAATGATAAATAAATTACATAAAATGTATAAATGTTCACAAATAAGAAACTACATTGGTCTGCAATTTTCTCCACAGATTCAAGGAACTCATGAAAGTTGGAAGCTATAGAAACATAATACAGAATTATAGACTGACTGATGTGTGAGCAGAAAGATCACTGTGATGTTCTCATATCTAAAGCACTCAAAGCATTGATGTTATGTAAATGAACTTTGATCTGATTGGTTTAAGGAAATAGATTCACCTACTTTGAAGTTCAAGTTTTTATCAAAAGGTTAGAACTGGTTGACTATACTTTGTCTGTTCTGCAACAGGAAATTTAAACATTTATATCCAAAGTATTACACGATAGAAATCAATTCAAGACTAACCGTTATTGACCGCTAGATGGCGGAAGATACGAAGAAATAAATGAGTCCAGATCCTCCTGCCCGACTTTACGGTGAGACTCTGCTTTTACGTCATTAAAACGCTAAAGAAAAAAGGCCGCCATATTTGTAGTTCCACAACGTGAAAAGGCGTCATTTTGTATGCCAACGAATGAATAAACACCATGCCATGCCTTGAAGACGACGAAATTGCAATCTATTTAGCTAGCCATAAGAATAAGAATAGCTGTTTGATTTACATACTCACAAATATATTGCATGTACATACATCTACATTTCAGTCGATCAAAATGTTTCACGTACTTAGAACCGCAACTTTATGTTACAGTGGTCATATCAGAGATATAATATAAAATATAAAACGCAATAGGTGTCGTGTTCTGTAATAGAACATTTTAACATTTATATCCATATTACACTGCAGAAATCAATTCAAGACTGTAGAGTCGTCGTACCAAATGACGTAAACTCAATATAAACCGCTGACTTAATTTAATGAACAGTATTAAGATAATGAGTGAGTACAGCGAGTCTCATCTTACTGATGCCTGTTCTAACTGAACATAGGCAGACTCCTGCATGCTGACTGGTCTAGTCACCAAACACCTGCAGCTATGGCAGCTCGTAGCAGGCAAACAGGACAGTCATTTATTCAAATGATTTACACTGACAACAGTTCTGGAATGTTACCCCTGCTGACATCAGAATTAATAAGATTCAAGTTCAGCAAATGTTAGCGCATTTGACAATGGGACAGAGACGGAGCAGGACGAAAATCCACCCTCTGCCGACTGAACAAGAGCAGCAGAGGATGAGCAATGACTGGCCCATTAGACCAATCTTGAAGCGTGTGGAATTCTGTATAGAAAGTGCGTTATAAGTATAAAGTGTTACAGTAAGTGTTTTGGCCCCTGACTGCCATTAGGACAAGCCAAGACAACCGCTCACTACGTTAGCTTATCTACTTGTTAAATCAGCCTGAAATTAAGATACAGATAAAAGTGTTGATTTTTATACTAACATTTTAACAACTTGAGCCAAAGTATTCAGAATGTAAATGTTTGGTCTAGCAGGTATGGCCCACAACTGATGCAGAGAGTGCATGACATGGCAGAGGGGATTCATGTTGGCAAAATGCCCTCCTACGAATTAGTCTCAAATACTGAAGCAAAAAAGAGGCCGAATTCACCTGATGGAAGTAAGTCTAAAAGGGCTTCTTGATGATGTTACCCTGGTGACTTGCATACTTTCCAGATGCTCAACAACCATTAAAAGTAGTGCATTGCTAAAAACTACTACTTGTTGTGCTGGAGGTGTTGAAAATATGGTTTCCTTGTCATTGTCAGTTTGATTTTATAAGGTTCTACCTGGGTATCGATAGGAGCTGAAACTGTGCATTTGTTGCCCCTCTGAGGAGATGAGCCAATGAGGAAGATGCCCGTGTTCAAATTTGGCTCTAGACCACGCTTTGAGCCGGTGCACTTTGTCAACGGTTGAAGTTGCAGCAGCATTGGCGGAGTGGGACGCAATGGTGAGAAGGAGAACGAGAAGGATCTCAGGAGTGAGAAGCTGAACAGCGGCAAGCAGCGAGAGGCTGGAGACAAAGCCTCTCCTCTCCCTTCTCTGACACAAACACAGTCACGTGTTATATACTCACATAATCCAAAATCCAGCATCTTTTATTTGCTGTTAGCTGGCAAAGAGTAATCAGTATAGTCAGATTCCTTTAATGTAAACACTTGGGAAAATTCCTGCTATGAGATCACTTTGGACACAGGGAAGATCTGATATTAAATATTATGACAGGGTGAGGTCATGACTGCTTAAAAAAGTTTATAATGAAGGTCATGAAAGGTCAGTTTTGACTAATTACAAAAAACAGCATGTAAACATTAGAATGGGAAATTCAAGTGGTCTGAGCGAAGCGAACTGCGAACGAGGCATAGACCAGACTAGCCAGGACCAATATTTTGAAAGGGATCAGAGGAGGATGACATCAAGAATAATTCTGATGATCAAGTGGCGCACGGTCAAGCAAATTGCAGCCAGATACAATGCTGTTGCTCCAACTAACATGTCTGAATGCACAGGTCATCGTCCCTTAGCACATTTGGATGACCTGTTCAGATGACCTGTTCGAGTGTCATTGCTGTCTGAGGCAAACAGAACGGCAAGGCTCCAGTGGGCAGAAGAGCAGAAAACTAAACAGTGGAACATCATCTTGTCAGATGTATCCAAAATTCTGTTGCACTATGATGATGGGAGGGTAAGAATTTGGCATAAGCAGCATGAAATAACGAGTCCTTCCTGTCAGGTGTCAGCAGTTCAAGCTGGTAGAGGTGGCATAAAGGTGTGAGGAATGTTTTCTTGGCACACCATGGGTCCTCTGAAATCAGTAGACATTTGAACAGAAGGGCTTACCTATGTACTGCGACCGAGTGCATCCCTTCATGCAGCTGCTTAAACTATGGCAGAAGGACACTTTCAACAAGACAAGAAACCCTGCCACAAGGGTTGTATAATCACGGATTTGTTCCAGTATTAAGACAGCAAATTTTCAATGTTTCCCTGACCTTCACAATCCCCAGATCTTAATCCTATAGAACATCCCTGGGTAAAGGTATAACAGGCAGTTTAGAACATGTCAGTCCCTCCATGTAATTTGAGAGAAAATATCCTATGAAGATTGGACCAATATTCCTGCAGGGTATTTTCAGCATATAGTGGAAACTATGCCAGAAAGAATTGCTGCAGTTCTGGAGGCCAAAGAAGGTCCAACATGCTATTAAATGGGTGTACTTAAGCCAGATACACTGTGTCCTATAATGGGATGTTGCTAGAATGTATGTGGATGTTGTTGGAATGGCCGCAGAGTTGCGGCAGCAGTACAGGTAGTCTGTAATCCTTTCCCCCATCCGAGTGAGTTTGCCCTATTACACGGGGTCGAGTTATGATGTGAATGTTTAATTACACAGGATGGATTGTGGGCGACGGAACCGAACAGCCTTCAGGATTCAAATAGAGAAAGGTGAAACTTCTCCAGCCTTTGAGTTAATCACAGGACTATCGCATAGCAATTAGGGATAACAGAACAGCTTTCGGGGGGTTTGGGTGGGGTGCCTTATCCGCCCCTTTAACAGAGTGGTCACAATTCAAATTTCCCTTCTTCCATTGTTTACAAGGCATTATACATGTGGTTTATTTATAGTGCACGGAGTAATATGCAGCGAGTCTGGTCTGTCTGCTTTGGAAGAGAAACATTTGGCCAAAAGAGCAAGACACAGCCAGGAGGATGATTGGTAAGAGCACATCATAATATGCACCTTAAAGCTGTGCTCTACAGCTAGGTCCTGTTCCATGACTGCATATATAAATTTACTACTGACATTGCCATTTATATCTGGCCATTTACAGTGCACTCTTGCTCAATGCAGCACTTGAAGCTGATTTTCCATTGTGTAGTTATTATGTTCAAGAGATGTTTGACCCGGTCAGGGTGACACACTTTAGTGAGGGCAGCAGTATCCTAGAGGACACTACAGACAGTGACGGAGACATCTCAGAGCGCGAGGTGAGAGGTTGAGTTTTTTGTTACTCTCTCTACGACATACTTTTCATGCCAGGTACTATTGTCCAGTTCAGCCCAATTTAATTTACTGCCTTGTATTATCATATATAAATTGCTGAACATCTTATCACTCAGTTTCAAACATCCCCTCAGCTGTTTTAAGCCATTTCGGTTATTCAGAAGTACTGCTAAATGGATGTGGTGGGAAAATGAGAGCACATCAAACACAGACAGCTTTATGCATTGAGTAGTAAAGAGTAAAAGTTTATTGAGTTTGTAAAGGGAAAGAAATGTGAGTTCCACCTTCCAACTATAACTTTTCTAGGATACGTGATCAGCCATGGTGAAATCACTACGGATGATAAGAAGATCAAAGCCATCTTCCAGTGGCCCATTACTATTATAATTAAAAAACTCCAGAGATTCTTGGGATTTGCAAACTTTTACCGATGCTTCATATGGAATTTTAGCAGCATTGCAGCTCCTCTCACAGCCCTCCTGAAAGGAGCAATGACCAAGTTACTTTGGAATCAGGAGGCTGATCAAGCATTCAGGAAACCGAAAGAAGCTTTTACCACGACTAGCATACGTCGACATCCTGATCCTTCCATTCCATTTGTCGTGGAAGCTGATGCTGCTAACATCGGGGTAGGAGCTGTACTTTCACAACGATACGACAAGTCCAAGTTACAATAGATGATTAAATAGACAAGTGTATATAAAATAGATGATGGAATAAACAAGCCATACAAGACACAGTCATCCCAATGGAATGTCTGTCGGGAAAACATTACCTACCTTGTGCTGTGACCATCTGTTGAAGTGGGCTCATTCTTCGCTGGTTCAGGGCTATGACAAGCGATATTTATAAGTATGTTTCTTCATGTTCAATTTGCAGTCAAAGCAAGATGCCTAAGACCCTACCCACAGGAAAGCTCATGCTTCTTCCCGTACCAGAAAGTCCTTGGTCTCACATCACCTTAGATTGCGTTACTGACCTCTCTGTCCTCACTGTAGTTGATGGATTCTCCAGGGGTGTGTGGTTCATTGTGTTTCCGAGTATGCCTACAGCCTGCCAAACTGTGGAAGCCTTGTTTAACCAGGTGTTCCGTATATTTGGCATCCCAGAGGACATAATATCATATTGGGGACATCAATTCACATCTCGAGTTTGGGCTTCCTATATTGAACACATCGGGGTAGCTATTAGTTTTACATCCACAGTCAAATGGCCAATTCCTACATTGTTTTTATATGAACAATCCATCAGACCGGTCCAAGTTCCTCTTATTGGCAGAAATGGCCCAAAATTCACTTACTAGTTCATCCACTGGCTTGACTCCTTTTTATTGTATTTTAGGTTATCAGCCTCAAATGTCCCATGGACTTCCATATCAGCTGGTTTCCCCGCTGTGGATGAGTGGATGCAGCGGAGCGAAAGGGTATGGGAGGAAACAGATCAGTGTATTGTATGAGTTCTCTGAACGTATAAGGAAATTGCGGACAGGCACAGAGGGGAGAACCCGATATACCAACCTGGTGACAGAGTGTGGCTCTCTACACAGGACTACCGCAAGCCGGGGTCATGTCGCAGGTTAGGTCCCAAGTATATCGGTCCATATGAAATTACCAAGCACATTAATGAAGTCACATATCAACTCAACTTACCTGCTCACTTTTGTGTTTTGAGGTCATTTCATGTGTCCCTTCTTAAGCCTGTTGTTCCTGTTGTGGCCTTTGGATGAGATCACCCCTGAGGTCACTCCTGTATTAAGTATGTTGGTTGCTGTCATTAGAGTGTATTGTTTCTGAAGGTTTTTTTGCATTATGCAATGCCTCTTCGCAGAGTGTGATTTTCAAGAACTTTAGTAAGCAGATGACTTATTTGCATCACCTTTTTTGG
Organism: Electrophorus electricus; assembly: GCF_041902795.1. Taxonomy (NCBI): domain Eukaryota; kingdom Metazoa; phylum Chordata; class Actinopteri; order Gymnotiformes; family Gymnotidae; genus Electrophorus; species Electrophorus electricus. Next base: position 121,905 of record NW_027658793.1, on the reverse strand, counting down.
TAGGACAAAGCCCATCCATGAGCCAAAGGAAGCTGAGGTAGGCCCCATTCCATGAAAACACAGGGAGTGTGTGAACCAGGATACCAACACAAGCATACATGCAAGCTGACACCTACCCTCCCCTTGTCCAGTGGTTTGGCCAGTAGACAACTAATGAAAAACATTTCAAAAGCGTTTATACAGAAGCCAATGTTCAAATGGCTCTCTGTGCAGTGAGGAAACATATCATAAGGAAGTGCAAATTCCACTAAAGTTTAAGTAGGATCACTGAATTCAAAGTCTAGAGCACTATTACACTATGACTTCTAACAATAGCGTAAAAACAGTAATGTCATTCGTTTTTAGGAAAGGAATGTAAAAGTTTATGAAATATTCTTAAAAAGAGGACAGTTTGATGAGGAGCTTGGTCTTGCACAGCTACCAAAACCCAGGACTGAACTAGGAGTCTTTTGATATTCAATCTAACACTCACCCAGCTGAGCTATTTCAGCTAGTGACTAAATACTTTTGCCTGGTTTCGATCAAAATGTTACCAATGAATGTAGCTCATGTTCATGTCAGAGGAAACTGTCACCTTTATCCCTGGTGAGCTAGTGGCTAGGATTCTCTTTCAAACTTAATTTTTATGTGGAATAAAAAGAAATATGAATACCTCTCTTTATGACCTCCTAATGCTCATGGATACCAAGTCCAGTATGCATACAAACATCGTCAGTATACTAGGAATACAGAGTTTGAAAAATGTTTGTCAGAAGCATCTGAGCTTTATTGCTGGTGGGTGAGTGGCTAGGATTCAACACTTTCACCACTGCGACTTGGGCTTGATTCCTGGTCAGGGGAAGCTCTTTTTGCTCACTTAAAAAAGAAGCTTGTATGTGAAAAAACAAACTTCCTTTGAGTCAGATTTTAACTGACAGACTAAGGATAACAGTTTTAAATTCTACAGTCCTCCACTCTACCAACTAAGCTATTGAAGGCAACAGACATGTAATCCCATAAGTCCAAACACCAGTATGTTGGCAAGAAACACGGCCAGTTATGGATGTTTGAATTGTTAAGTTCATTTGACACAAAGAAGAAACATTGCATTGTACGAGTTGGAGATGTTCAACAGATATCTCTTGATTACATTTGGATGCATACTGGACTTTGTGTACAATCAATAACTACTGGTACTAACTCAAAGTATGTTTCCCCCTTCAGTTTTATTTTATGCCAGAATAAAGACTTTCTGTCTTTAGAATTCTACATGACTCAAACTGAGATGCAGCAGATCACTTAGCTAGAACAAAGGGTCTTGTACTACAATAATGACTTTTGCTTTATTGCCCATAAGGTCCACCTCTTTTTTCTTTAACGCTCAGATCATCCCGTAGATGTTAGAATTATTCTAATGAAATTATAATTAACATTTTAAAAAATTCCTTAACATCACTCTTAAAATAACTTTTACCTTACAAATGATTTCTTTACCAGCAAATTTGAGTTGGTATGAATTCATCTATTAATTTTTCGTTATTATTTCATTAAATACATGCCCCCCCCCCCCCCCGCCCCCTAAAAAAAGAATAACAGTCCAAATGAAAGGTCTAAATGAATCTTTGCAGTAACAACAGTCTTTTATGCTCTTCCAACCACCCCACCTCCCCCCAGTGGACACACCATGCTCCAGTACATGATTCTGGAGTGCTGTGCTATCTGTGCTCCCCACTAACTCTTCCTACCTGCTGGGGTTTCTCCTTCCTGGACCTGCCTTAAAATGCTTAAAATGACAGCACCTTGCCCTCCATTTACCTGCAACATTCTGCACTGTCACAAACAATATTTATGTGCAGATTAGCAGATGAACCTCACCTGGATGATCCACATTTCATTTCTTTGTACTGTTATAATAATGAGTTACTGTATTTCTACCCAGGTGTTCTATCCAGGTGAACTGTGCTCTGTTTCTATCTCCTATGATGTCTTTGTGTAGGAATGCTGTAGTGTATCTTTCATGCTTACAATTTGTCAGCCATCCTCTACCCAACTCATCTTTGCCCAGGTTTATCCAGGGTTAACCGAAGGAGGATGAGTTCCCTTTTGGATTGGATTATAAAGTGAATTTCATTGGTGAGTACTATATTTTTTGGTATAATCTAATCTTTACAAAGCAGTGACCAGAAAGGAAGAGCTGGATGAGGCTTTGGTCCCCATGATAGTTAGAGACACACAGCCATTTAGCATAGTTGAGGATAAAAGCTTCAGGGACTTGGTAGCAAAATTGGATTCAACTTATATTCTCCTAACTAGGAAGGTATGTGTGGTGACATGGATACATTATGAGAGTAGTATTAAAAATATATATAATTATTTTCTTCCTTCCCTTTAGACTGTAAAGGCCATGGTTGAGGCCAAATGTCAATAAGAGAAAGAGAAGGCCAAAGCTGAGGTCCAGAAAATTCCTGCAATGAGTTTGTCAGCAGATATGTGGACATCTCTTAATGTGGATGCCTTCTTGGCTGTGACCTGCCATTTTATAGATGACAACACATTTCTGAAGTCTACACTACTTGGTGTTGTGAAATTCCTGCAGGCGCATACGGCTGAAAATTTGGCCTGTGTGAAATCCTCTCTTATGGAAGAATGGGGAATAAAATAAAGTCACATGTCTGGTTACTGATGGCACATCTAATATGATTGCCTGTGGAAATAGCTGAAGCTGCCTCATGCGCTTCAAAAAAAAAGAAACTGAGGTTGAAACAAGGTGTTGGAGCGATTAGTAGAACTCAGGGAGCCTGTGGGGGCAGATTTGGCGGGTTTACAAACTGATATTCCTGCGCTGATCTCTGATGTATACAGTAATGTATGTGGGTGACGGTCTATACTATATTCTTTTCACAAGGCAACTGTGGAGCTGTCAGACCTCAGTGGCAGGCATAATCATATCCCAACACATTTCAGACTAAACGATTTGAACTCCCTGGCACTTCCAGACACCTAACTGGCTATAATTTGATGGGGAGGATGCAGGTTGTCTGCATGCCTCTGGAATGGCTTCTTTGACCTATTCACACAGCGATCGAGAGCCTTACACTAATGCCAGAGTCCCTCTGATTTCATACTTTTCTCTGCATTGTCCAAGATTTGTAAACAAGCACAAATCCAGGGGTAAAGTTTTGTAATCAAGAACACACTCTCATGTACTTGGAACATGTCTTAGCAGATTGTGATTTACAAGCAATGTTATAAGCAACACAAGTTCAAACAGGTGGTTTGTTGACAAGGGGTCATTCATCAAACAAAACCCACATGGCCCATATGGGGATCGAACCCATGACCTTGGCGTTATTAGCACCACGCTCTGACCAACTGAGCTAATCGGCCTTTCTCTGTTCATTTCGCAGTTTTTGGTGGAGCACTGAAGGGAACCTTTCCATGAAATTGTAGACTTGGTGTCAACGAGATTACGGCCACTTTTTCGACCGAGCATAGGTGAAAGTTGACACTTATTGTTCCCTCTGACAAATGGTTATTCTGCAGCCAACTTTTGAATTAAACTTCAAAAGCAAATGTGGAGAAGCTTTTGTTAAAGAGCAAATCAGTGCAGTTGTACACAGTGACGAAATCATCAATTGCAAAGTCCACTGAGCTTTATTGCTGCGAGTTACATAGTGCTGTCTATTACACCATGAAATCTGCCATAACAACAAAAATGTAATGTCTGATTCTGTGAGCCAAGGAATATAAACCTTTTAGGGACATATTTAAAATATCAGATTTTCTGCCTGAGCACAGAGTAGGCATTTTTTTCTAGCTTTAACCATACGTCCTCTTTCTTTGGAAATCTGTGTCATTGCTGCATGAATAAGCAAAAAGATTTTGAGCAATTTTTTGTCTGGGTCTAAGGGGCAATTTATTCAAACCAAAAGATGCTATTTTAGCTAGTTTGTCAAATGAACATGTCAAACCTACAGAGACAATGTGTCTAGCTACAGAGCTCTGCAAGGTTTAATTCTTGGAAGTATTTGAAGCCATAGAAAGTTATTCTGTAAGCATTGCTTAACTCAATAAAAAGAGACAGTTAGAGCCAATGGCTGCCAGATCTAACATAGCTCACATTTTATAGTGTTTGCATAGCATATCAGAATCTGCAAGAACTATTCCTGTCATTTCAGGAATAAGCTTTTTTGACTTCACAGCTAGATGAAATATTTAGGGTGGATGCAGGATTTGGTATGATCTCCTAGAGAATTGCCATTCCACTGTGTCTTCAGCTTTTGTCCGATCTGCAAACAAGTCCCACTCTAGGAGAACTAGGTCAAGTGGTAGAGTGCTCTTTTAGTATGTGAGTGTTAGTGGGATTGATGCTCACATTCTCAAGTCTAGAATTTGTAGTTTTTTTCTATGATGAAATCCTTTCTGATAGCAAATGTTTTCGGGACCTGCTAATACGCTTATGCCATGCACACATTACGTGACTTTTGAAGTTTTCAAATTGATGTATGGCTCACACTGCACAACTGTATGTCTTGGAATCTGGAAAGCTTAATTTGTGGTATCTCAGTGGCAGACATAATCAGTGATAAACCACTGATATGTCAACTGGTCTTAACACAGACAGATTTAACTTACTCTGTTGAGACTGTGTCTAACTTAAACCTTTCCTTCAAATAGAAGAGATCCTTGTTGCAGAGGTAATGTTTTTACCTTTATATGGTTTTCCCACTCATAGTCATGCAACACACAAATGCAAACCTCTCACAGACTGTCTCACACACATCCAGTTATTCATCTGAACACATGATGTTTCTGTCTCTGTACCGCTATTAGTTATGCAATGGTTCCTCAATACTAGCACTAACTGAACAGGGTTCTGTATAAATATGATCTTTATAACAGCTGCCATAACAGCAAAAATGTAATGTCTGATTCTGTGAGCCAAGGAATTATTATTGATATTGTGAATATTTAATAACCTCCAATGCCAGCAAATTAAATTTAACAATATTGTGAAAATTGTAAAAGATACTTTATTCATGTCCTCATTGCTAAAGATTGTATCGCTTTATCACAGCGATACGCTAGTTAGCTAGCTAACAGTTGAGGTCAGCGAGTGTCAAACTCGGGGCTATAAACCATTCCTTGTGGAACCATTTCATTGTTCAGCTTTCAACTTTGATCGTTTAGGTGCTGGTAGTTTGTTAGCTAGCTAACTGTTCAGCAATAGAAAACCTACTTTTGTATGATTTAGAGACCCAAATTCACAAACCTGTGGGTTTTCAAATGTATCGTTCTCTCTAAATAAGCAAAATGAGTTAAGCCATTACTACAGCTATCGGACTGTTTGAACTACAATATTCGACTGTTCATTTATTGTTAATTAGATTAAATTAACTTTCATAAACATTCTGTATTAATAGAATGTAGTTTGTAATGACTGATTAACTGTGTATATTCAACATGAAGCTATTCATATAACGTTTCAAGTTTGGTTTATTTGTAACATACATTTATTTGCCACTTTCATTTTTAGGCTGTAAAATGAAAGCTCCTTGCTCACAATCATTGCTATAGTTTGATCAAATTCAGTTATATATATAAACTCCCTATTCAATGGGAAGAAACCAGTTCATGTCATTGTGAATTGCTGGTTCTGTAATCAAAACACTGAGGTTCCATATGAGAACAGAAACTGCTGAGACTGTCCATTCTGTGTGCAGTACAATGGCTTCTAAGAGGTATTGCTGTATTTGAGACATGGTGAGGACATATTTTAGTGAAAGTCTTCCAATGATGCACCCTTACCTGAACCATTTTATGCTGTTGCTGCTGTTAAAAAATGCAGAATGGTGATTATAACGAACCGATCCTTGCACAATATATGGAGCACCTCAACCATGGGGTATCAGCTGGTGTCCCTGTGCTTGATGCATCCAAGACTCAACCAGACACTGAAGATCAAGCAGCTGGCTTCCTTCACTCCCAGAGAGGAAGTAGGTTTTCCATTTGAACTGTTGCCTTCTTAGTTAAGACGTATGCATTGTTGATTGCAGTGCCAGAGCTGTGAAACTGTGCAAGGTAATGCATGTCCAGTGCTGGACTTGGGCAAAGATTGTGAGTGGGTCTTCAAGGGCAAACAGGATCTGATGGCCCACATGTAGTTTGATATTATTCCTAAATAACTAAGTTTACATGGCTATTTGAAAGAAGCTGATCATGTAAGCAGCAAAGACAGAATATCATTCTCTGACTAAGGATTTAGTTGACTCATGTTTAACCCAACTAAACTGTGGTCCTGGCTGATTTTAGTTGGACTATTGAGCCACTGACTCATGCACAGAGTTTTCTGAGTATTTTGCAGTTTCTTACTGTACTGAGTTCTTACTGAGTATAACGTCAACTTTGATACATTTGTTTTCTTTTCACCGAACAAAGCCTTCAACTTTGACTGTGGTGACATGAAATCCAGATGTGCAGAGTGTTTTTTCAGTAATGCATCTTTTGCCCGTGCATTTTGATTGCAGTGTTAGGAGGTCATAACTGCTGATCAGAACTTTGGACAAGAGGGCTTATCCTCATGGCTCTCTGACTTTCATGTACAACAACAAACAATATTTTCTTATTTATTTTTTTCCAGTTGTAACAAACCGTTCTGCTGTTTTTTAACTTCTGTCAAATTTTTAATGGTTGTACAGGACAATTACGATGGAAATTGAGGTGTACAAGTGCCACCTTGAACAGACCTACGAGTTGTGCGGGCCTGTCAGACAGCTAAGCAGTATGACATCCAGCACCAGAACCGACAGCTGCGGGCCCTGCTTTTCAACCACCAGCTCAGATGCAGCCAAGATGCAGACAAAGAATTCATTAAGGTGAGTAATTATTGTCAATGGTTGTCTTAGAATGGTGCTAAAGTGCTTAAGATAGTTTTTGGCGATTCTATAGCCAAGAATTCTCAAGATCACATCTAGCTGCATTCCTGTTGGGTGTGAATGACAGTTGCTCCTTCCCAGTTGATACAAAGTGACGATAGAAAAAAAGGCGTACACGGAACTGGTAGTGAACACTGTCCTTCAAGTGCATATAAGTGCATACAGTGTTTGAGCCTGCAATCCAGTTCATTACCCTGTCCAACAGGCTCCCAGGTTCCCCTCCACATCTTCCTTGTCAGAGATAAAAATTGATATAAAAAAATGGATACTTGAATACTTTTGGTTACTTTTTTGTTCCTGGCTACCATGCTTTTTAAAGCATTGATTATTTCAAACATTGATTTATCTAAGATAAGCAAAGACCTGTTCTCTCTTGCTGCATTTTGTGGGTTTTTTGGGGTTTTTTTGTTTTGTTTTCTTTCCAAATGAAGCTGTTGTTTTCATTTTTGGTGGGTTTCATACTATCCACACCAGCTTCCAGGTTTCTCTCCTTTTACATACCAAGCAATCAGCTTCCTTTCTCTTTGCTACAGAGCACCTCTTTTCTGTCCACACCTGCTTGGCTGGTAGCTCTCAGAAGCCTTGCCTTCCTCACCTGTGCTTTTCTGGTTGCGCTGGCCATATGTGGGTCTGGATGTGACTCTGGAGACACATCCTCTCTCCACAACAGCCCGCACACTCTCAGCGGGGGAATCATCCCACCCAAAGAAGCCCACCAAAGTGACACTGAAGCCAAAGCAAAGAGCATCACCAAAACTGCAAATGTGGAATGACCTGGTGGGTATTCTGCCAGAGAGAGGCAATAGAGAATATCAAGCTGATCTGGTAGTCTGGAAGCAACCACCAGATGGCTGTTGCTTCTGTTGCCCTTTTGACTTCCATCAACATCTACTCAGGCAGTAAAAAGAAATGGTGTACTGGGAGGTAGTAAATCTTGCTAATCAGTACTTGTTTTTGGCCTGTGAAAATACAAACAAACAATACACATATTCAAACACTTCTGAACTACAATTGCTTATCAGGATTTACACAGGCTTATGTTCTTAATAGCTCTTTGCTTACAACTTCATCAAAGCGGTTTTGTTCTACAGTATGTGAAAAGTCTACTTTCCCACACAGTTCACATGAGTCTTGATTCGTCCTGCTGGTTCTTCATGTCTGTGAATGTGAAAAATCTAACTTTTTTGCTTGGCTTCAAGCAGTGATCCTTTGATTGTATCATTCATGATTCATTTAGGATTACAACCAAGTGGTTCAATATCCAGCTAGAGGTGTACTCAAGTGAGGTAATAAAATGAAATTATTGATGTAATAATATGATGGCAGGAATTGTAAAAGACCAAATTAGGCTTCAGAAGTAAGCAGGAAGTGAGAATGACCAAATATGGCCTCTGTGGCAAGTCCAGGATTGAGGCCAGGATACCACCTAAAGGTACAATTAAAAAAAAAAATGGTTTTGTAACTTGATGAAAATGTATAAATATTGAACCCACCTGAGACTGTTAGACATTCTGTGGTCAATACCTCGTCTGTATGCAACATTGAGCTCAGAATAAAGATGGCACCGGCTATTCCCTTCAATTAATTACTTTATTTTCTATTTAAAGTGTACTTGAGAAAAGGACTGGAATGTGGGAAAAATCTAGGAACCACACAAGAATGTCTGGAGATAAAAATTCAAGGCTGCATAGCCATATCTTAATGTGAGAGATCCTCCATTTCAGAGTCTGCTGTGTGAGAGTCCTGTGCCTTTTTTCTCTAGCTTGGAATAGGACTGTTGCTTCTGCTTCTTAAGGTTTTCAATCAACAAGGACGGTGGCTCCACCTGCAATGAACCATGAGCTTGTTATATTGAACTGCACAAGACAGTAAATTAACTCTTGTATTCATTCTGTATGAAGTGCGCCTCACTTGAGATGTCAGCCAAAGTTTAGCAGTAAATATGGTTATCTGCAGTTAAGTGTGTTGCTATTGATAGACATCTTCAGCTAAAAATAAGTCTTCCTTGACCCTAATCCACCAAGCCCAGATACAACACAGACATGCATGTGCTGTAGTTGGCTTCAAAACATTCAATGAACTTGTCAGCAACATGGTCCAGATTCCTGCAGCATGTGACATGCGTCTGCACGCATCCTGCCCCCACAGTCTCTGCCTGGCTCCCCCCACCCTCCTCCACCCCCAGTTTGCTCTCTCATCCTGCCCACCAGCAGCTAATGTCCGCTGCCGCAGCGCAGCACCTCCCACTGTATGCTGCATGCTCCTCTGTGTGCCTGTGGTAAAACCTCACCAAGTTTAGTGTTCTAGCCACTGCACTCCCCTCCCCAACTCACACATCAATCTCAGAGGCAGATGGATTCCTGTCTCCCAGCCGCATCCCAACTTTTTGACCTGTACACATACTTGGATAAATGTTCTCTGTGAATACAAAACAGCAACATTTACAGATGAGGCCGGGCTGTGCTAGCTGAGAGAGACGATATTTGAGCTTGAATCTGACTAGCACATGCACAGAAGCATAGGGTATTATGAAGACTCTGCATGATATCATGACCCAAGGTTGAGCTTACAGTAGGTTGCCATATTGCCTCATATCAAGGGCAGTGTACGTTGGAAGACCATAGCAGAGACGTGTGACCGAACTATGTGCACGAGCGCATAACATGCCACATTCCTTGTTTTCTCCCATTTTTGAGTGAAGCTAATTGATAGTGCCATCTGCCATCTCCTTTTAGAAAGGCAGTGCAGTGCCTTGGCTGTTGATGTGAGTTGTTTTGTCAAAGGAAAGAATTGAAAATGTGAGCGGTGATCTCCATGTAATACTTAGGCTTTAATGCCCTTTACCACTCATTCAGTGCTTGTCTGTGTTTATGTTTTCAGTGTTACAGTGTGATTTTATTTAGGTGAAATTTGTTTTCAGTCTATCTGCAGTAGTGCACTTAAAGGGCCAGGAAGGTTAGTGGAACACATTTGCTCTGCCTCTGACCTCACAATTCCACTGTAACAACAGTGTTCAATTCCGTCATTTAAAAAAAACAAACAAACTTGTTTTGGTTTAAATTTGTTTAAAGATTTGTTTAAATTGTGTGTGCCAGTGTATGTGAGCGTGTTACAGTCTCTCTGACCCTCCACACCCATTAGTGCGTTCTTCCACTAGCTTCTCTCTCGTTCCTGCTTCAATATTCAAGGGAGGATTGAGATCCATTCAGGTAATTTTGCAGTCTTCAAAAAATGCATTGAAAGACATTCCAGTAGCTCAGTGGTGCACCTGCGCTCCACTCTGCTCCCCAGTTCGGAGGATGCCAGCACCTATGTTTAGTCTTTTATGTTTAGTCTATTTTAGTCTGTTTCTCTTTATTTTCTTTGGACTCCAGTGCTTTTTAATAATCTGTTTTGGACATGGTATGGCTGCTCCATTACCCAGGAGCCCATACAAAGGTTCATTTCTGCCTGCCTGCATAACTGCTGGAGGGAGGATTTTATGTCCAGAAAATGTTAAGATGGCAACAGCTCGGTGGGAGACAGTATGTGAGAATCACCTCTTAGGCTCATTTTACTGTTTCTCATGTAGAAGGAATTCCCTCACTATGTTCCCATTCTGAGCATCAAAGCCAACTGGGATGGGGGTTTTGTCACATTCTGAATTCTAGCTCATGTCATATTTTGTCAGCAGTGGCATTGATAGACTCAGGTTCTCAGTACAAATTTACATTCAAGATAAGTTGTCTTTTACATATATATCCCCTCTCCTGCAATCATGGCTAATTAGCTGCATCCGTCATTGTAATTGTTTAATTTTTCATGCTAGTTCATTCACCCTTGTATTAGTGCCATGCATGTGAAACAGACTCTTGAAAGGTTTTCTTTTTGTATCTTGCATGCCTAGCATAATAGGACATTCAAAATCCCTTAAATTTTAAACTTTTTTTTTTTATGTATATATCTCCTCAACATTCCCAGTACAACTGCTGTAGAGTCCACGACTCAACTCTTGACTAAAGTCTTCACTCCGAGCGTCTGAGCCGGCTGCTGCGGCATACGCCACGCTGCTCTGTGACCCTCACTCTCCACTCCTCTCCTCTCCCAGCTTTTCCAGATCCCTCAGATGCAGACAGCCCAGCCTGCCGTTCCAATTAACAGCGCTTCCTTTCGACCCGTGTCCGGCCAGCCCATCATGATGTTCCTGACGCCCATGCCCTTCACCTCATCCCAGACCGCACAGTACTACGTACTCCAGTACTACGTGCCTCAGGTACCCAGAGCAGAGAAAAGCGCCTGTGCAAATATGTACACAGTGTAGCAAATGGGTTGAAAATCTGTCTATAAACAGGTTGGCCAGCAATAAATAAACTGCTCCTAAAATGTGTAGATAAAAATATGTTTTATCTTGGAAGCAGAAATGAGAAGTTCTAGTTTAGTTTTTTTTCAGTGTAAAAACTAAATGTTTTTGTATTTTTTGTTTGTTTACTGCTTTGAATATCTCTTTTAGGAGTGTCCTATATGAATGGCCATGTCTGGTGCTAGGCCCTTTACCTCTGCTGTTCTGTTTCATTCTCAGTATCACCACAGTGGCCTTCCTTACGTGGGACATCCCCAGCAGTACTCCGTCCAGCCCACAGGACCCAGTACATTCTACCCTGGGCTCTTTCCTGCAGACTGCCCACTAGCATATGGTGAGTTTGGACTTCGCTTTCTCTACCCCCACCTGGGAAACCTACATGCGTGCTCTCACTGATAAAGAGACCTTTCTTCTGGGTATTCCTGCTGGCTGAAACTGGTTTTTCTTTTGCTCTCTAACTGAAACCAGTGCTTTTTTTTGGTCACCACTAGTGGCAGGGCCTTCATACTATCCTGGCCAGATCATATACACCAAATCTCCATCCATAATAGTGCATACAGCTCAGCAGCCTCCACCCACTAAGAGGGTAAAGAAAACAGTGAGTATTCCCCATGCCTCAGAGGTGAAATTAATTTAATTGTGGATTGACTAGATGCAAATAACTTGCTGTTCGCTAAGATCCGTATCCGAGACCCTAACCAGGATGGCAAGGATATCACAGAGGAGATCATGTCAGGAGTAGGCATTAGCCAGAACACAAGCCCACCAGTGGGACGTCCCTGCACTACCCCTACTGCTCCACAGGTAAGCCATTCAGTCCCACAGCCCGAGCCCCTGATCGGCTGCAGGCCGCTGCTTCGCGTCATCCACTCCACAGGTCAAAGTTCTCTCTCATCTAGTCCTCCCTCATAATAAGCTCTGAGCTGATTGTTTGGTTGTTTGGCTGGCTTTCATTGTCTTGTCCTATTAAAAGCATACATTTAGCATATGCAATCTTTGTCAGTTACAGGAAAAAAAAATACTGTTGGTGGGTTTTTTGTTTGTTTGTTTTACATTCTCCTTACTATAGAATTAACAGTCGACTGTTCGGTGACTTTGCATGCTGAGTTGTAACACTGATTATTAGTATAATTGTGGCAAGAATCAAAATCAACACTAGCTAAAATGACTGAATGCATTGGAATTTATTATTCCAATAGCACAATTTGAATGGGTCTACGGTACCTTAGTGTGTCAGGTCCTGTTATTTCTGTTGAACATTTGATGTTTGGGGGCACATTTTTACATCATTAGGCCTGCAGGCTATGTGATAACGGCTATGCGATAAAAATTGTATTTGTTTCCTTTCCAGTCCAATACAAATTATAAATTACAAATGTATCAAAATGTAATTAAAGTCATATTTCAATTAAATGTATTTAAATACTGTTCAACAATATTTCTACTCATATCTACAGGTGGAACCTAAAGATATGAATGTCAATGAGAGGGATAAGTGTATTGAGGACCTGGAAGCCGTGTTTGCTAAAGTGAGAAAGTCTGCAGTGGAGCAGAGCAATCCTAACGCTTGTTTTCCATAAATTCTCACAATGCTATGAACTATGCATTTCAAGTAGATGTAATTAAATATTGCTTAACACTGTTTCTCTTCATAGTTGGAGGTGAAACTGATTTCTATTATAAAGATGGAATATGGTTCCTGTGAACATGATATGGGCCAACTGATTGAGGAGATGGAATCCACAGTTGCTAGAGTGAGAAAGTCTGCAATGGAGCAGAGCAATCCTAACACTTGTTTTCCATAAATACTAACAATGCAATTAAATATGCATTTCAAGTAGATGTAATTAAATATTGCTCAACACGGTATTTGTGTCTGCAGGCGGCCAAACTGTTAGGATTAGAAGCCGTACTTGCTCGGGAGGATATGGCTGCATAACCACTGATGACAGCAATAAAGAGCATTAAAAATACTCTGACATTTTTCAGTCTAATCCCTGCCTATGTTGTCTGCAACACAGTCAATTATACCATGGATAGTAATTATATCTTATTTTTTTTTGTCTCACAAACATTCTGAATGTAACATTTCCTACAGCTTTAAAAATACAATCACCATACTTGGCACCCACACTATTTTTTCCCTTCATGTCCACTTACATCTATGTAACTTAACAATCACAATTCATTTTTAGACAACCAATTTCCAACCTCTATATATATATCGCTCGGAATTCAACAGACACCTGACTCAAGTATTTTTATTTAAATTTCCTCCATGTTGTTTATAATAGGCCTACAGTAAGAAATCCTTTTAAAGGTGATCGCCATTTCTACCACTGTATACTGTTGAAGCATACAAGTTTTTATTCATTGAGAGATATGTCATTTATGGGGATTAGGTACAGCGTGTTTTGTTCAGGACATTCACGACGATATATGTTCTAAATGGGATTGTAAAATAACTAGCTAGCTAGCCATGTATTTAGACAGAACCTGAATTGTGTTACATGGGGATTTTTATCCTATGTTTTTAAGGCTGCATTATGTACAGCCTAGCATAAATAAATACGCAAGAATGCAGAGCACAAATAGTCCATAGTTTATTTTCCCTTCTATATAAGCCCGCAGGTTCATAGGTGACTAGCTTTTATAATGTCATGTGTAATTTGAGCATAATGGTGGAAACTTCAAAGAACAATATGGAAAAAAAGGAGGGTTGTTTACATAATTGCCCTTGAAAAAGTTTATAAGAATTAAACTCTTGTGTACCCCTCAGACATTCTCCAGAGGGTCCCTCAAAAGCATGTTTATATTTAAGTTGCAATAAAGGACAGGACCAGCTATTCTCTTCAACTAATTCTGATATCAAGTGGAAACAAGTTGTCAGGTTCTGGTCCGCACCGAACCAGGAACGCAGACACAGACACGTACACACATATCCGCACAAATCACCTACCACGACCACTGCTCGGTTCACAATCACACACTTATCAACCATCACGATCACCTGCTTCTAATTAACTCTCTCCCTATTTAAACCCCTCATGTACCATCCTCCAGTGTTTCCCATTTAGCATACTGTGGACTAAAGCTGAGCCTGTCTTCATGAGCTTCCCCACATCTGTGTTTTTAAAACTTTTTGGCAGTGCTTTGTGTGACTAATATCCTGCCTTTTTATCCCTCACCCATGTCTTGCTCAGGTGTCAATATGTCACATAACTAAATTAGTGTTCTATTATTTTCTTAGTTTGTACAAGAAGTACAAATATGTAGCTATCTAACATTTATAATGTGTATTGTTTCTTATTTTGTTAACATTAAAATGTAAAACCAAGTGAAAACATTTAAATGTAAAAACAGGTTTGACACTGCTTTGGATCTAGTGAAAATACTAGAAGCTGTCAAAACCATGACCTGAGCAGTTTGCATTTAACACATAGAGAGAGAGACAGAGACGATGTACGACAACAACCAAAGGTATTCAGATCTTAAGGGAATCCTTTCACTTAGTCTTCAATTATGCACTCCATAGATGTCATGAGGGACAGCCTCACAAGAAAGGAGGCCTGGTGCATGGCATGCAGTGGTGCCTATCATGCGAACACAGAGAGAGACAGAGACAAGGTAGCAGACAACAACCAAACGTGTTCAACTGCTGTCAGGTCTTTCTCAGTAAACTTCAGAGAATGAAGTACAGGGCAAGCACTTGAACATGCGCATGTTCTTCCCTGGATACAGACACTTTGCCTCAAAGACAGTTGCCTCACAGGTTTGTTCCAAAATGACTTCCCTTGTCCCTTATTCCCTTATGCAACAGGAATTGAAAAGAAAGGTGTGAGCAAGTATACCCTCCACTGACAAGCTCCTGTTGTTTAAGTGTGAATGGATTCTGTGACTTGAACAAGTCTGCTCCTTCTCTCATCCAATATAGAAACTGCTCACCGAACTACAATAAGTGAACAAGGTGTAATGAACTTGCTGTGAGAATGATCTCAGTAATTAACTCAAAAATGATAGGCTCAGAAGTGTTGATTTTTTTTAAAGTCGGAAGGATTTTGATATTTCAACCTTGCCAGGAGAACTAGCTAGCCTAACCTGGGGGAAACGGATGTGAAATGTCAGTTTAATCGGCAAGGCTCAAGGCAACAGGGTCCTGTCCCTTGACTTAGGTTGATCTAGAGGTATTTCAAGAAACTTCTCAAGCACACTTTAGTGGCAAAAAACAATATTTTCACTTGAACAGGGACCTCTGATTAAAAGTCTGATGCTCTACTGACTGAGCTATTCAGGATAGAAGCAAAGCTTCCTAGCTACTTCAGGAAGGATTCAGGACACGAAAAATAAGTCTCAAGCTTTGATATGGTGTCTGTGTGCCAGTCTTCTCAAGCGACACAAAGGCCCAAATGGTCTGGTTTGGTCATCCTCCCCAATCCAGGACATCGTAACTGACATGACATGTTAAGAGCTTTCCAACAGTGAACTCCTTCAGTGAACGGGGAATGATGACACATCTGTCAGCTAACTCCTTTGGCAGTGTAGTGTTAAAGCATGCTAAGTATCATGTGAGATCCAGTCAGTTTGCATATAATGAATGTTCTTCCTCCTCTTAAAACTCTTTAGCTCTGATGGCAACATCCTATTACAAAGGCCCACTTTGTCTGGTGGTCTGCCTGATCAGGACAAGTGGGAGATGCTAAAACATTTCTAAAATATCACATTGGCAGCAGGCTGTTGTGTTACATTTGCGATCCAGCCATATATATATATATATATATATATATATATATATATATATATATAAATGTGTGTGTGTGTGTGTGTGTGTGTGTGTGTGTGTGTGTGTGTGTGTGTATAATGGAATGCCATCCCCACCCTCTTGAAACTCTGAAGTTATCATGCCAACAGCACCTAACCCCTTTATTTCTGCCTGAAGATTTGTCCCTGTGTGTACAAGAAATGCCAATAATGGCTCTTTCCATGTTTTAGTGACACTAGCATTCCCACTTTTCTTGAGTGATTCCAGAGGGTAAAAAAATTCCTGACTCTTAAAAACTTCATCTTTTTTGTAAAACAAAAAGAAAGATGAATAACTCGTTTAATGGCCCGTTTCCTCTCATGCATACCCAGTCCAGTATGCATCCAAATGTCATCAGTATAGTAGGACTGCAGACTTTGAAAAATGTTTGTGTCAGGAGAAACATGCAGCTTTGTTCCTGGTGGTCTTGTGGCTAGGATTCAGCGGTCTGACCGCTGCGGCTGATTCGATTCCAGGTCCTGGAAAGTCCTCTTCTTTCGCTCATGTAAAATTGAAGATTTTAGGTGAAAACACAAACTTCCTTCGAGCCGCATTTGAACGGGCAGACCAAGGATTACAGTCTTAACTTCTGCAGTTCTCTGCTGTACCAAATGAGCTATCAGAGGTAACATGAAAGTACTTCCATGGGTCCAAACACCAGTATTTTTTGGATGTTTCAATATTTAAGTTCATTTGACACAAAGAAGAAACATCACATTGTACAAGTTGGAGATGTTCAGCTACCAACAGATATCTCTTTTGATGACATTTCGATACATACTGGACTTTGTGTACATGAATGGAGAAAAGCTATAACTGTTCAGAATAACATTCAGTGCTTTTGGAAGAAATGTCTACAGTGTTGTCATGTAAAGAGAGAAATGAAAGGCTGAAATATCAGAAACATTACAAGTGCAATATACATGTATGCAAAGAAAATTGAGTTCATGTGAACCGCATTAAGATGTCAATCTGCCTGTGGAACATAACACCTCTTAAGAGGCTCGATTTTTGCTCTCAAGCTGCGATGGTTTTGTCATGTTGTCTAAGAGAAGAGGCTTTGGTCGGTGGAGTGAGTCTTTGATAACTAAGATTGTAACTAAGATTGAAACTGCTCACCGCACTACAACGAGTACACAAGGTGTAATGAACTTGCTATGAGAATGATCTCAGTAAGTAACTCAAAAAGGATAGGCTCATCATGATGCATTAGCTAACAGTCAGCACTCATACACAAGTGTGAATGTTCAACATTCATTCAAGAACCTCGAGGTCACAGTCTGAAGTGTGTACAAAAGGAATCTAAAGTAAAGGTGTGAGCAAGTACATCCTCCACTGATAAGAGATGTAAATTAAGACTCGAATTGTAACATTAGAAAAAAGATGTACAGTTCTAACAATTTATTTAAAATGCCACACCTTAAACATGTAAAGTTATTGTTATTTACAATAAATGTATTATAATGCAAAAATAATTAAAAAATATTATTACAATGACATGTCATGAACTATTACACAATTATTTAACAAGGGACAGACTAAATGACTAAATTTAAAATTAAGAAAAGCTTAAACAAATTTTAAACAATACAGAAACTCTACATATAGAATATAAAAAGTTAATAACAACAATCACAATAATAATAATAATCACAATAATAATAATAATCACAACAACAATAATATAGATATTGATAGAACAAGAATAATAAGAATAATAGTAAAAATACAAACAAGGATGACAATAACAATCACAATAATAATAATAAAGTCAGTATCTTCGCCTTTTCTTCTTAGGCTGTTCAGGCATGGGTTCTTCACTTATGTCCACTTCAAAGTGCGGCACGAAGCTGTTGAAAACTGGAGTGGAGAAGCTTTCAGTCACGTGGAACTGTCCATCAGGCTTCACTTCCTCGTGCAGAGTCGGACAGTGGAGCGCCTCCCACAGGCGCTGCTTGATCCTGCGGCCCAGTTCCAGGCTGTAGGGCTTGGCCTGACCGGAGGAACTTCTGAGCATAGGCTCCACCACAGAGTTGTAAATTTTCTGGTACTCCTGCTCTCTGTGACCGTGGATCAGCAGGGGTTCGTCCTTGCTTAGCTGCCCACTGTTGCAGTCAGACACAAGCGTCTCAGAGACAGGCTTAGGGCCCACCCTCATCTGAGGAGTTTTCATGGACTTGGAGGTGCAGCTGTAAGTGTGGTCCAGTCTGGAGCTAAGCACCTGTACTGAGAACTCTGTGCCTACATTCTCAGTACCTTTACATGTTGATGCTAAAACTCCCCCCACCAAGTAATCCCTCAGTCGCTCTGAAGGTATTATGTCCCTTCGGAGGCCATATGGACCTGTAGAGGTACGTTTCCTATTGTTCTGAGACAACAGATTAAACATCACTTCTTAGGCTCATGAACCAAAGAACATTTTACAATTTTTTCATGCTGTCACACTTTAAATCATTAACCTACATCAAAAGTTCTGTATCCTAAGAAAAACATTACCATTTCTGAAGATGGTTTTAGAAGAATGTTTTTGTAGCAAAGTTCTGAAACCACGATTGATATCTTGTTGAAAATTGCCTGATGTTTTGTTTACAGTTGGTTACTGTTACCAATATTCTGCTGAATGCTGGTAAACATTCTAGAATAGCATTAAACCAATCATAAGGCCCTGCAGAATGAGTCAAAATTTCAAACGTATACATAGCTACAATATGTCCTGGAAATAAAACACTGGCAAATTGAATGTTTATCTTATTTAAATGTACACAAAACCAGTTTCCACTGGACTGATTAAAGCATCAATATACAGATAGATCATTTCACTTTACCTTTAGAGTTATCCCAGTAGTAACCTGTTGGCACGTCACGGCCCCGCCCCCTCCTCATGTTTTCGTGTGTGTTCGTCTCTGTGGCCACGCCCTCTCGTGTCGTTCACCTGTTCTGTGTTAGGTGTAATCATCTTGTGTGTATATATGTCTCCTGTGTTGTAGTGCGTGTTGTTGGTGTTTGAGTTGCGAGGTTGTCGTATGTGTTGCGTGTTAGTAAGAGAAATAAAACTGTTTCATCGTGCCTCGTCCCATCTTAAATAATCATTTAAGAGGATTCGAAAGCCTGCTAGATAGTAGACTAAACCACAGGATATTACTAGCCTAATATTAACACACACAGTTAACATAAAAAATGAATATTGATCGTATACAGCTTTTATATATATATATATATATATATATATATATATATATATATATATATATATATATATATATATATAATTTTTATTTCATTTTATTTTTTAATGTTTAGTCGTTGGTCATGCTAAACATTGTGTGAAACTTTGTGCACTTTCACTTGCTACTTACAATTGGTCACTTGCTGACACCAGACACGCGCAGAGCAACATAAATGTAGCCAATCAGCGTCCTGAATCTGAAGCCTAATGGCGCTTCATTGATCCACCCAAGAGAACTTTGGTGAACTGCCCTTTACTGTGGAGCTTCCTGAGGTGGGCGCGTAGATAGCTAGTCAAGTTGTGTACTGTGTATTTTGTGTTAGTTTTTCATTTATAGTACCAATGAATTAGTTAAGATAGTGACTAATAGATAGTGCTAGTTAACGTTTAGCTAACGTTAACTTAGTTCTCTAGCTAACCTGGTGGTTTAGATTAGTGGTTCTAGTGAATTGAAGTGGCGAGCGTTCGCTAATTGTTAGCTCGCTATCTTGTTTAGCTAGTAGCTTGTGAACGTTAGCTAGCTAGCTAACCAGCTGTGTGTTTTAGTGGCGGTTCTGGCGAACTGGCTAGATAATAAAAGGCCATTGCATTAACTTTTAAAATGCAAGCCATCTTTTGCAGTAAACAAAAGATTCAAATATTTTTCTAATTATGCATACTGTCCCTTCTATCAGAACAAATTAGAGCTGCAACTAGAGATAATTGTCTTTTATTATTCTGTTGATTTTTAATGCAAATTAAATAATGATTGGCTCTTTCACAGACCCCTAGTAGTATGTGTTAGGTTGTATTGGAATGATTGCAGAAAATGACAACAGTCATACGCAGTACATTTTTTTAGCAGCCTCCACTGGTTAGTGCATCTTCTTTCTTTCACTAATAAAAATAAATATAAGAGAAATAAATACATTTACATGGTTCATCAATATCCTTTTACAATATTCTTTTACTGTATGAAAGACTTCACCAGACCTTGCAGGGGCAGTACGCTTGTACAGAGAAAGTACTCCACACTCATGCATCAGGGAAATCACTGCATTTGCATGTTGAGACCAAGAAATGGTTCTGGTCAGTTTTTATAAAGCAGACACCATAGATGGGTAAGTTCTCAGCAAAGCAGACTTAAAGGTTGCAGTGCTTTGTAGCTTTCATTTGTATTTAAATATATTAAATGCAGTCTGTCATGAAGTTAGAAGAACAGATATAAACTCACTTTTAGGCAGATGTTTTTCTGTTGCTGATTACTGTATCTTCCTATGTTTTCCTTCATAAAAACAGATGAGATCATCAAAAAATCAGCAACTTGAATGTCGGTTGTTGCAATATGTGCATTAAAATATCCTTACAAATGTAAAGGGGGGGGGGGGGGGGGTATCTTCTTTTTCCTGAACATCTGTGTAAGTGATTGCACTGCTTCTTTGGATTTATTTTTGTTTTAGGCACAGGAAGTTTACTAACCACAACATGAACTGTGCTTTTCCTTTTCTCATCTCCACTAGTCATAATGAAGCAGGTGTACTAGCATGTAATTTTTAAGTTTTTTATTTAAATTTAAATGAATCCTTTAAGTTCTCCTTAGTATTATTAGATTTTACATCTATGTCATGACATCCAGCCTAGTGAGAATTGCAAGGGACCCAAGAGATGGCCAATGTGCTGTTTCATTGTTGTAGTCTTAATAAAGTCTTGGTCTATGTTTTCCTTTATTCAGGTTCTACATAGAAGCACCAGGCACTTCACTATAAAGAAGCATCAGACCAACTACAAGAATCACTGTGCGTAATATAGCACTGTTCCTCAGCTCTAGATTTGAATTAGATAATGCTAAATCTTATTCTTTTTGTCTAGTGATATTATTTACAGGGCACCGATCTCCAAATTTATAATGTACAATTTTCATACATATGGAACATTGTAACTTTGTCTGCCCATTCTCCCTCATTCATCGTTGAGGGATATGGCTTGGCATGTAGATTCTCTTTGTATTTTTATTTTTTTTAACTGAAGTGCAAAGTCATGTAAGAACATCAGCCTACTATCTAATGTAATCTCAATATTATGGTTTCAAGATACAGTCTGAAGTATTCTTATTGAGGTACAGCACTGGTAGTATTATACCCCTAATGAGCGGGTTTAAAAACAAAAATGATGACCACTGCTGGTAGAGGAACAGATATCTGAACTCTTCTAATTTAAGAATATATATTTTTGAAGTTGCTCTTTTAAATTCAGCTAAAACAGGGTACAGTTGTTTGCAAGTGTTTAGTGGCTAGGCAGTGGCTTAAAAAATTTCAGACATGTCTCAGTTTTTCTTCATTTCAAAAAGCACGCTATCATTAAGATGCCTCTTTAGTCTGTGCACCTCAACCTCACTGTTTCCTTCCCTTTATAGGCTTATAGACTACCACACCACTGTGGAACTCACAATAACTCAGGGGACTTTTAACGGTGCGACTTCCTCTTTACATTTTACACAATCAATATTCTTATGTGTTTCACTACTTTGGCACAGGTGTCTGTTTTTGAATGGTGAGTATTGTGTGAGTAATGGTGAGTATTTTTGAATTGTGTGTTTTTGTTCTGCATTTTGTTCATCAGGATGTGCAGTTCTTAAACATTCTGTTGAATATCTGGAATGTTCGTAACTACATTATGACCCATTGCATGTAAATATGCAGTCTTAAGACACTGACAAAGTGCTGTTGTAGTAGCAGAGTTGCAAAATGTACCTACAATCTAAGCTCCTGCTGGATTTAATTTCAGCCCTAACCAAATAGGTAGTCTAGTTCTACTGGGGTCCTTTAATGTTAAACTCTCAGCACTTTTGTTATAAACATGTCTAGCATACATATAACTGGCAGTTCATAATGGACTAGACAATGACATTGTATTGGTGTTTTAGCTTTATGCTCTTTAACATTAGAATATAGATGAAACGGTAAATACCAGGTCAAGTATAGAATGTCAGTCTTAATTGGAGTGTATATAGAACTCTCGCTATACTGGGTAAGCCATATAGTCATCAGTCCATTTGTTTAAAATGTTCTTTGATGTGAAGCTCATATTATTTTGCCCCCACTTACGCAGAACTTGATTGTGAAAATGTGCATTGGAAGAATACAACAGGGGAACTCTCAGTTGTACTTCACATGACTGACACTGTGTAGACTTTAACTAATGTACAGTTGTGTAGATTTAGAGTTGTGTACAATTAGAGCAAGTGACCTAAGCAACATGTATTGCATACACAGTTTGCCTTAACAAACCTATCACTTCATCATGGTCAGAATATTTGTTATAGATACATGTAATGCTTCAGCATTGCTACTAGTTCTAATACACTCAAACTAGTGCACCAGAGTGGGTGATGGTAATGGTACTGTTAGAAGCAAACCTATATGACGGGGGTTGGGCTTCCACACACTGTCCCTTTCTCCCAATTCACAGAGCAGAAATGAGTCCTTTTCAGCCTGTTTTTTTTTTTTTTTACACAACCAATTTCCAACCTCTATATATATATCACTTGGAATTCAACAGGCACCTGTTGCTACTGCACCTTTAAGACGGATGTAAGATAAATGAGCTCCTTTATGATTGGCTGCCCTGTATTGTGCTTCATTCAAAAGGTACTCAGAGCTGAAATGCCTGAGAAAGGCAATTTAAGTGGGTGTGCTAAACCTCTATAGGCTGAATAGGCAGAGATAGGTCAGTAAAGTGTTCTTGTGACATTAGAAATACAAATTTCAATATGGGGGCATTTTTGCAGCTAACTAAAACACTGATATAGTTAAGAATTTTAACATTTAAAATATATATATTAAAAGGAGAATGTTACTTATTTCACTGACTGTAAAACAGTGCATATTGTGTTAAATGGGATTTCCATCCCATGTTAAGGCATGTTATAAAATATAAAATATGCAAGAATGCAGAGCATGAATAGGTCAGTCTTCCATTCTGTATCACATACCTATCCTTGATAACACCGTGGTAACTGGAAAAAAAACAACCCTTTTTACTCAGTTGTCACTACTTCCAATAGACTTCACGCTAATCTCATAGAAGTCCACCCCTTTCCGTGTCCTCCGGAAACTGCACTTCCGTTGTGTTGTGACAGGATTTGTTCCTGAAGTTGTATGCATTTTCTGAATTTGCACCGCATTTCTAAAGTGTGTTACCACTTTGATGAATATGCTTTGTGTATTTGCAGCACGATGGGTTTTCCAGGACACCGTAATTTATGCATGTTTAATTCCATCTTTTATTCACGTACTAAGCCCAACTCTATAGACTAATATTTATAAAACTGAGATAACCATAGAAACGTCTTCATCTGTGCTTGATACTTTCACGGAAAAACGGAACTGCTGCTTGTCAAGCTTGTTTCATCAGGTTTTATATCATCTGTAGTCATAACACTGGGTTTCTCTCTGTGCTCAGTTGTCTTATTCCTATGCCAGTAACATGTTAGCGATATTGCAGTAGTGTGAATTTTTATGTTGCCCGTGATGAAAGGTGACAGCGAATAAAAATCCAAACATTTTTTTGGTTCAGGTCTTTTTAACGGTCATAACCGACATATTTATCTAACAAAAAAATCAGGTTCGTCTAAATGTGTGGAAGAACTGCTGTGTATATTTTTGTTTCCAGTGGCCTGAGTACCTAAAATATGTCACCATTTTAGGAAGCAGGAAAGCACGGCTGCTTACAAACATGACATTAGTAAATTATTTTTGGGATATTTTCATTTATGATTTTCCCCTTTTTGTTGTTTGTTTGCTTTTTTACTTTCATTTTTTGTAGGGACTGTGATATATATTTTGTTATTCGAATGCATAATATAGCTTTGGGGCTCCCACAGACACTTGTGTATATACACATATTAGGGGAGATTTTTTCATTGGTTTGTATATGTTTGTGAAGGAATGCCCATAGTTCTTATGTTTGAGCCACTTTAAAGATATTTTTTGACTTGTATCAGAAAGGAATGCAAGCATTTATTCATATCAACATTTTCCTTGCAGAGTCATTTCAAAGACGATGCAACAGAATAGTTTTGCTTTTCTATTCTGTACTTTGTTTATTGACAGGTAATTCCACCCTCAACTTTTTAGGGGAATATAAATATTCCCCTGCCTGAGCTCCTGAAATTACTACAGCTTATTAAAAAAAAAACCTAATGAAATATGCAATTGCTTATAGTAGATTGTTCAGCCTTTTATATTCCGTTATTCATGACTGGCTAGGCACCCCTGTATGCAATGATATCCGTATTTCAATGATTGTGCTCATTTTTGAGTATCATGTGAGCAAGTAACATCTCAGCAAAAGAAAGGATTCCAAATACGCATTAGTCTTTACAGTAACCTAAGACAACCCTTTTGCATGAAGGGAACTGGTAACTATGCACACCCTCCATAACGTTCAGAAGATATTTAAAGTGCATGACAGTCGAAGCATTATGTGTGCGTGTGCGTGATGTTATTACCGTGACAGTAAAAGCTTACCATTTTTAAACGGGGGCTGATCGACTTTCCATAGGTTCATAGGTGACTAGCTTTTATAATGTCATGTGTAATTTGAGCATAATGGTGGAAACTACAAAGAACAATATGGAAAAAAAGGAGGGTTGTTTCCATAATTGCCCTTGAAAAAATTTATAAGAATTAAACTCTTGTGTACCCCTTAGACGTTCTCCGGAGGGTCCGCGCATTGGGCTGCATTGGGCTCCGGAGGGCTGCGCATTGTGGACCGCTACGTGACACTGACAGAATGGCAGAAGCAAAGCTTCCTCATTCCAGGCACCGTGGTCTTTCTCTTCATGCTGTGCCGTGACATCATTTCAGCTGAGGTGGCCGCCAAGGAGGAGCTGCAGGCCGTGCTGCTCACATGCTTGTACGTGTCTTGCTCCTACATGTGTGAGGAGATCAGTTACCCAGCCAAAGCTTTCCTGGTGGAGGAAAACAAAGGGGCCTTCTGGGCCCGATCCCTGGACATTGCTAACCGCATGAGTGGCAAGATGCTGCAGATTAACAATGACCCGCAGTATTTTTGGCAGGTCTTCACTGACCTGAAGAACATGATGGTTCATTAAAGGATTAAAGAATAAAAGATTTTATTAATTAAACATTTTGTTAAAATGTAATTTAATTTTAGTTAAAAAAAACAAACAAACACATAACTGCAAAGTCAGTTGTTATAATGTGTGATGTAATTTCTCCCCACCTAGTGTTATTACATCTCCTAATCTTACCAAAAATGTGCCACTAGATTTAGTTAGGTTAACTTGATATCAAAGATGTCAAAAGCAGCTTTTAATGTCAGCTGATGCTTGTTGGCATAAGCATTTATAAATGTTCAAGTATGTTTATGTCAATTGTCATTAAGGGCTTATGTGGGAGTCATCTAGCACTCTGAACAGTGCCCTTCAGTAATGTTACCCAAATTTCTTATCTGCACCATCAAATGAGCTCCACTAGACCTAATCTATATGACAGCACTCAAACACAGCCAGTTTGAAGTGGTTCTGCTGTGCCCCACAACTCTAGATATGTCTCCCTATTCTGAGGGAAAACATTTATTTTCACAAAATGAATTCTATACTCAGCTCAGCAGTGAGAATACTGTGAAGTAAGAACTGAAGCCTGAACCAGGCCTAAAAGCTATTTAACTTTGTGGTTCAAGGTGAAGATGCACTGACATGCAAAACAGCTCTCTGATGTATTGTGGTTGGGTGGAATGAGTCTTTGATAACTAAGATTGTAAATAAGATTGAAACTGCTCACTGCACTACAACAAGTACACAAGGTGTAATGAACTTGCTATGAGAATGATCTCAGTAAATAACTCAACAAGGATAGGCTCATCATGAGGCATTAGCTAACATTCGGCACTCATACACAAGGGTGAATGTTCAATTTTCATTCAAGCATCTCATGGTCACAGTCTGTAGTGTGTACAAAAGGAATCTAAAGGAAAGGTGTGAGCAAGTGCATCTTCCACTGATAAGAGATGTAAATTAAGACTCAAATTGTAACGTTAGAAAAAAGATGTACAGTTCTATCAATTTATTTAAGATGCCACACCTTAAACATTTAAAGTTATTGTTATTTACAGTAAATTTATTATAATGCAAAATAATTTTAAAATGTTATTACAATGACATCTCATGAACTATTACACAATTATTTTACAAGGGACAGACTGATTGACTAAATTTAAAATTAAGAAAAGCTTAAACAAATTTTAAACAATACAGAAACTCTACATATAGAATATAAATAGTTAATAACACCAAACACAATAATAAGAAGAATAATAGTAGTAATACAAACAAGGATGACAATAACAATCACAATAATAATAATAAAGTCAGTGTCTTCGGCTTTTCTTCTTAGGCTGTTCAGGCATGGGTTCTCCACTCATGTCCACTTCAAAGTGCGGCACGAAGCTGTTGAAAGTTGGAGTAGAGAAGCTCTCAGTCACGTCGAACTGTCCATCAGGCTTCACTTCCTCTCGCAGAGTCGGACAGAAGAGCGCTTCCCACAGGCGCTGCTTGATCCTGCGGCCCAGTACAAGGCTGTAGGGCTTGGCCTGTCTGGTGGGACTTTAAGTTCAAGTTCAATTTCAAGAGGTTTTATTGTCATTTCAGCTATATACAAGTACACAACAAAAACGAGACAATGTTCCTCCAGGACCATGGTGCAACCTGAAAACAACAGTGCAACAGACAACATGCTACACAAGTGCAAACAGTCCAATATAGTGCAAAATATCATTAAATAAACATTAAATAAACAATAATAAACACAGGACAGGACAAATAAAAAATAGAAAATGAGTAGACAGTGCAATTTAGTACAGTACACAGTACTGGGCATATGTAAAGCGAGTTGTGCATAGCAATCAGTGATATGCTACAGTGAACATAGCAGTCACCGGTAGCAGCCAGAACAGTTCAGAGTACAGTGCTGGTTTAGTACAGTACTCTAGCAGCAAGTAGGATAATGTGCAAGACTGCAACAGGAGTGCATAGTTTATCTGTGTGACGTTTGACTTCAGCACTAGTCCAATGAAAAACAATGTGTGAGTGTGTGTATAGATATGTATTTATGTATGTATGTATGTATGTACGTGTGTGTGTGTGTGTGTGTGTGTGTGTGTGTGAGTGTGAGTGACTGTCTATAAGCATGTATAAAAGTGCCCATTTTGGAATCTGAATTGGAATTGGAGTTAGCCAGAGTTCAGGAGTCTAATGGCTTCTGGGAAGAAGCTGTTGCACAGTCTGGAGGTGCGGGACTGGATGCTGCGGTACCTTCTTCCAGATGGCAAAAGGGTGAACAGTTCATGTGAGGGGTTTGTGGGGTCTTTCACAATGTTGGTGGCTTTCCGGATGCAGCGTGTTAGGTAGATGTTCGTGATGGAGGGAAGAGAGACCTCAATGATCTTCTCAGCTGTTCTCACTATTCTTTGGAGGGTCTTGCGGTCAAAGGTGGTGCAGTTCCCAAACCAGGTAATGATGTAGCTGCTTTTGGCCAATGTTTTTTTAAAAAGAGATAAGGAGATACCAGAACAAAATAGAAAAGCAAATAATAGAGGAAGATGGCATGGGATGGAGGGATGGAGGGATGATAAAAGACAGGGGTAGCAACGGATAATTTATTCTATTCCCTCAGCTATTTAACTAATTCTGAAGTCTGCATTTTTATTTTCTATTTGAATGTTAACTTCACGACTAGCTGATTGGGGATTTAGGAGTGACACTGATTTTGATTCTAGCCACAGTTCTAGTAATAAGCAGAGTTACAACTCTGCATGCAAAGTCACTGAACTTTTGACTGTTAATTCTGTAGTAAGCATAATGCAAAAAATACAACAACATATTTTGTTGTGATTGAAAAACTTACATGTCCTAAATGCATGTGTCGTAAATACATTTACATTAGTATTTTTAATTAATTTCTAACATTCAGAGACATTCAGAGGTGTTTCTATTAGGCCCAGAGTCAGCTAGGTCCCCACTCTCTAATTACTCAATGAACCTCAATGGTCTCCCAATCACATCTTATCTAACGGTTAAAGATCTTGGAGTTATGTATCCCTCCCTCTCGTTCGAAGCTCACGTAAATAAATAATGTTTCTAGGACCACCTTTCTCCATTTTTAAATTGACTTTATTAAGAAAATTCAATTCAATTCAATACAAACACTCCATCACAAAAACCTCACAAACAATATCTACCAGAGGACACAGACTACCTTCACTCTATACATTAATAATTAACAACACAATTTACATCTGTAAATTAGGTATACATCATCCATTTATATGTCCAAAAGAGTCCAGGGAATTTTTCCTCTCATATCAAACGTCTTTAACCTTTTTAACTCACATACAATCTGTTTAAAAACTATTTCTGCAGGTATTATACATTGCTCAATAATCATCTTACATCGTGTTTTCCAAATCTTCGAATTTGTCACATTTGTCCTTCACATTCTCAGTCAAATTCTTATTAAACACTCCATACCTAATACTTTTCCTGTTACGATCCCATTTAAACCCAATACCTTTCATTTTCTCCCAAATTTCAATAGTCCTTGTGCACTGCAGTAATAAATGTTCTATCGTTTCATCGGCTATGCAATTATACATCGGACATTCCTTTGTTGTAACAAAACAACTCCATTTGACAATACATCGTACAGGCAGTCTTCCAACAGATATAAGCCATGCAGTATCTCGAACATTTTCCGAGGTTTCACACATTTTTAACACAGGTTTCACATTCTGTCACTGTCAGACCCTTATAATTGACATTCCCCCAAAATCACGGTCTTGTATTGTTTTACCTATCATTTTATTTGGGGACTTATTCCAATCAATATTAAGATGCCTATATTTAAACAAAAAATCTCCATATACTAATTTAAAATAAGGAGCATGTTTCCTTGACTTGCCTCTTTTCTTTCCACTGATTTACATCTCCTACCCAAATTGCTTTCCGAAATATAGCTTTCGTTACAATTTTGCAAAAGGCATTTTCTAATTTCCGAGTTAACTCAACTCCCCCTAATCCGCCTTTATCTTTCGACTTGTACATAATTTCCCGTTCTGTCACTTCTCTGTTATTTCCCCAAATAAAACGAACACACATTTTATTCAACCTCTTAATACATTTCTCATTCGGAGGGAAAACCGTAGTCAAAAACAACAATTTTGACAAAACAAAGGTCTTAACCTCCTGTTTTCTAGTCTTATAGTTTGACACCCTCCATTTTCCCAATTCTAGTTTAATTTCACACTCCTTCTTCTCCCAATTCCATTCGCTAAATCTACCATTTACTACCATCAAACCTAATATTTTAATTTCAGTTTTTATTTCTACATTTATTGGTACAGGTTGTCCAGCTCCTATCCATACCCCTTCACTTTTACTTTCATTTAATTTCGCTTCAGCCACAACTTCATACTTTTCGAAGTGTCTCTTAACTATATGAAACTCATTTTGATTCTTGACATAAACCGTCACATCATCTGCGTACGCAGATATTTTCCATCTTTCCATAACTAACATTTGAACACCTTGTAATTGCTGATCATTTTTAATTTTATATAATAGTGGGCTAATAGCGATGACATATAATGCAGCAAGACATATAATGCAGACATATAATCCTTCAGTAACCAAACTCCTTATTACTCCTAAACTATCCCACATGTATCTTCCTCTATGATATCATTCAATATTTCTGACATCCTATTAACAATGTGTAGTATAATGTACTCTGTATTATTTTGTACAGAATGCATTGTAGGTTAGTGTTGCTGTCATGTGGTAATGATTATTACACATTTTAATCCAAACTGCGGCGTCGGGGGCTGGTAATAAATCTTCCTCCCATTGTCTCGATGGGAGGGTAACTGTGAGATTTGATTTCACTATTATTTTGTATATCTTAGATTAGGTTTTTTGTATTAAGAATGTTTGTTTATAAATTCTGATATGGATGTAGGTATCGGAATTGATTTTTGAACACATAGGTGATCTTAGCTGATGGTATTATAGGAACTGGGTGCTTTCTATAGCATATTTTGGGGCTAGTTGTGGGCGTGACATGAAAGAAGGCTTATGATAAATATGTTTAAGGTGTGTAATGCCCTTTTCTATCCAAGATGTAAAGTTTAATATTTTTGTTCATGGTAAAGCCTGGATTGTTCCAAATGGGAGAATGACTAGTTTGTGTGAGTGTGGAGTTTGATATCTTGTGGAATTTCCACCAGACTGTTAGTGTCATGGCCACCTTCAAACTGTTGAAACATGGATATTTTTGAATATGAGTCTGGGCACATTTGAAACACCTGCCGCAAACATTACTGACATTATATCTTGTTTATGTGATTGACTGTGTTCATCTAGCCACAAGTACTTTTTGATTTATTTATTTTTTAATTTGGTAATTTTATATATAACAGCAACAACTGACATCTTAAGTTTTATGACAAAATGTGCAAACAAGCTGGCCTGAGAGGTGTGTAGCGGGATATGACTCAGTGCATCTCTGGTGCTGCTTTTGATGAGTACAGTGTCATAAGTGTGTCTGTCCAGCAGCGCAAAGAGGGGATACAGCTTCTTCTCCCAGAGGTTTCCGATAAATATGTAGATATGTTAGTATGTAATAGAAAGACAGCTGTCCATCCTCATAGTCTAGGTACATGCCCACATTCCTGGGCAGTTGTGTCAGGGGCAGAGGGGTCTCAGGCATGGTGCAGGTGTACAACTTCTGGGTGTTCCTCCAGAGCACCCAGAAACCCTCACAGTGGCTTTCTCAACTTGCTCAGACTCAAATCTGAATATCGGCGTCCGAAAGGTCTTAGAGAAGAACAAAAAACACAACACATTTGATTAAATCGTTCCAGTATAAATATGGTTATCAAACATGCTTTTAAAAATATACTTCCATGGAGATGGTGCCCTACAGGGTAGTGTCATGTTGTGGCCCCGCCCCCTCCTCAAAGATCTTGGTGTGTGTGTGTTCGTCTGTGTTGCCACACCCTCTCGTGTCGTTCGCCTGTTCTCTGTTATGTGTAATCAGCTTGGGTGTATATATGTCTCGTGTGTCATAGTACGTGTGTTGGTGTTTGAGATGTGCATAGTGTTTGAGCTTTGTTGTATGTTTTGCATGTTTGCAAAAATAAAAGTGCGTTTCATCGTGCCTCGTCCCCGCATCCTGCTTATCCTCGCAACGTCACAACTGGACCACTTTAGATGTAACTTAGAACCTCCAATGACCTCTGTATGTGTTTCTTTAGTTGTATGAGCTCCCCTGGAGGACTCTGAATAGTTGACAATGGAAGAGGGGTATATCAGATTCACCCCTTCTGCCTCGGTGTGACAGATTAACACACTGCAATAACGTTTAGAAATAAAAACATATGGTAAACACAGTCTAGAAAATATTACCTTGTAACAATTCATTCAGTATATGAACTGTTTTCTGTGTCCTTATGTCTATAAATTAAAAGTAATAAAACATTTAAATGATAAATAAATTACAATAAATGTATAAATGTTCACAAATAAGAAACTACATTGGTCTGCACTTTTCTCCACAGATTCAAGGAACTCATGAAAGTTGGAAGCTATAGAAACACATAATACAGAATTATAGACTGACTGATGTGTGAGCAGAAAGATCACTGTGATGTTCTCATATCTAAAGCACTCAAAGCATTGATGTTATGTAAATGAACTGTGATCTGATTGGTTTAAGGAAATAGATTCACCTACTTTGAAGTTCAAGTTTTTATCAAAAGGTTAGAACTGGTTGACTATACTTTGTCTGTCCTGCAACAGGAAATTTAAACATTTATATCCAAAATATTACGCGATAGAAATCAGTTCAAGACTACCCGTTATTGACCGCTAGATGGGGAAAGATACGAAGAAATAAATGAGTCCAGCTCCTCCTGCCCGACTTTACGGTGAGACTCTACTTTTACGTCATTAAAACGCTAAAGAAAAAAGGCCGCCATATTTGTAGTTCCAAACGTGAAAAGGCGTCATTTTGTATGCCGAAGAATGAATAAACACCATGCCATGAAGACGACGAAATTGCAATTTATTTAGCTAGCCATAAGAATAAGAATAGCTGTTTAATTTACATAATCACAAATATATTGCATGTACATACAGCTACATTTCAGTCGATCAAAAATGTTTCACGTATTTATAACCGCAACTTTATGTTACAGTGGTCATATCAGAGATTTACCAATATAAAACGCAACAGGTGTCGTGTTCTGTAATAGACCATTTTAACATTTATATCCATATTACACATAACCAAGGTGTAATATAACCATATGTACTGAACAGACATAAACAGCCTGTGTATTGTGAAAATACATGTATGTGTCTTCTACAGCAATTACTGTGCCGTGCACACTTTAAGTTTAGCATGAAGTGTTTGCTTTTTCCAAAGCAAGTAATATTAAATTATTCTCATAGAATAAATTTCACAAAGACATGGGCTTCTCGGGTGACCGTAGAAATATGTTTTTTTTTTGTATTTAATTTCTTTAATGCTAATCGTATGTAGGTTACCACTGCTAAGCTTCACCAATGTCAAGGTAAGACCTCGAAAGGACGCAGAAAATTATTTTAATAACAGCTTCTGCTGATTTATTCAATAACTGTATGACACCGTTTGAGTGTACGTACCGACTGAAAACAAACTCAAATTATTAGGGACACTCTTACTGCGTCTCCACATTGAAACATATCAGTTAGTTAGCTAGGCTGGCTAACTAGCTTAGCTTTATTAGCTAGCTAAGCTAATGGCGAAGAGGATTACGTTAAAGAACCCCCGGTCTACAGTTGTGCACATACAGGAAAATTAATGAATAGCATGGTAATACACGCATTTATTTGAACAGTTATGTAGCTAATATGCATTTGTAGTATGTGCGCCTGGCGTAGAAATGAGTCTTTGTTAGCCCATTAAGGCTATCTTAGCTAGGCTAGTCCGAGCAAGCTAAGTGCTGGTTGCTATGACAACGGGCTTGGTGTATTTTGCGAGCTTGTCAGCTACATAAGACAAGTGTTTATCGCTTTCCTGCTG
Source organism: Electrophorus electricus (assembly GCF_041902795.1). Classification (NCBI taxonomy): domain Eukaryota; kingdom Metazoa; phylum Chordata; class Actinopteri; order Gymnotiformes; family Gymnotidae; genus Electrophorus; species Electrophorus electricus. The sequence continues at coordinate 88,505 of NW_027658793.1, read as the reverse complement.
CGGTGAACTGTTATTATTGTAACACTCTGCTAATGCCAGATGTGTAGAATAACTCACTAGTGATGTTTACTTCGAGACTTTGGCAGTTTTAAGATGGATAGAAAGCGAATGAGCCAGCTAGCTGTCCTAGCTAACATGCAACCTTCTGTACATCCCGGGTACTCCCAGCCCTTATCAGGACCTCACAGTTCCCTTTGAGAACTCCCTGGTATCACGATCATAACTTTGGACAACCAGTTGTCATTCTCAACTCATGTTTCAGATTTCCCCTTTGTAACATACGAAGGATTCGGCCCTTTCTTTCGCAGGAAGCTACCCGGGTGCTTGTGTGGTCTCTTGTGATCTCAAAGCTAAACTACTGCAACTTACTACTTGCTGGTCTAGTAGTACTCTAGTACTTATTGTTTATTGCACTTATCAATGTTTAAGGTAGACTTTATGTATTTTGTACTTCTTGTTAGGAACTGGTTCAAAGTGACAAGTCCTTCAGTTTCGATCTCCTCCAAGTTACCCTCTGCCCTCTGTCCTCTGTAGCTGGATCTGGGGAAGTCAAGAGACACTGACACCAAGGTAGTGAATGAAGAGAGTTCAACTTTATTGAGGAAAGCACAGAGTATATATGTGTCCTATATCTACTATCTAAATCTACAGAATGACGGGGAAAAGTGAGGCATGTTCTAAGGGTCTGTGTAGAAAGGAAAGAGACAAGGTTATTAAAAATTAGATGTTCTTGGCATGAACGACCCACGAGCTGTTCCCGTACCCGCCATGAGGTACTCCTGTGCTTAAAGAGAGACAGGGAGAGAAAGAAAGAGAAAGGGAGGGGTAAAGGAGACAAGAAGAAGGAGTGGAAGACCTCAGGCGACCAGCTCGCGGTCAAGCCGCCATGTCATGGCTGATAGGCAGAGACCTTTTGTTGGATGCCTGAAGACAGAAAGGCTCCAGTATCTAACAATAATAATAATAACAATAGATGTAATATATATATATATATATATATATATATATATATATACACAAATAAAATGTTTCTCTCATACTCAAGGTCACAGAAACCCTAGAGACAGGAGTCACTGCTGAATAAAAACAAACCATAGAGGGCATGAGTTCATGCTGGATTTATATTTATGGCATTTAGCTGACACATTTTTATCCAAAGCAACTTACAATTATGACTGAGTACAACTTGAGCAATTGAGGGTTAAGAGCCTTACTCAGGGGCCCAGCAGTGGTAAGTTGGCAGTGGGGGGGCTTGAAGCAGCAGCCTTCTGATACCTTAACCACTGAGCTACCACTGGAGAAAAAAAAAAAAGAAAAAAAAAAAAAAGCTAACCCTAGCAGACCAGCTGTACTGTCCATCCTGCTCTCCAATGTCTGTTCCCTGGTCAACAGGTCAACTCTAGCATAGCACCCAACGCGAGTGTAGAGACTGTTGTGCTTTAGTTTTCATAGAACTGTGGCTCAGTGACAGAATTCCTGACACTGAGGTAACAAAATGAAATTATTTATGTAATAACATGATGGAAGGAAGTGTAAAAGACCAAATTAGGCTGCATGTAGACATCTGAAAATCAGTAAGCAGGTAATTGTTTTATTCCTAAGAAATGTTATCTCGAAAAATGTACTGTACTTTAAGAATATTGGATGTTATAAAGTGATTTATTTGAGTATGCCAGTGTGGATTCTCCCGCGGGCCCGCTAGGGGGCGAAGTGCAGCATAAAGTTGGCCCTAAGATGCAGTAACCGTTAGTGAGCAAAGATAGCCATCAAGCTAGGATAGCTAACGTTAGCTAGTTAACTATTCATCCCATTAAATCACGCTTTTAATACTGTAAATGCTGTAATAATGTAAATAATTGTATATTTCCTCATTTATACATTTTGTAGCAGAATTATGATCGTAGCTAGTCCATGCTAGAAGCCACTGAAGCAACGCTTAGCTTCCAGCGCATAGCTGCCCCCAAACAACTCCACACACACATCAGCTAAAATAAGCCTCTTTTATTCCATGATGTCTAAAGGTATCGGCGATCAAATCATTTATATGGCTGCATAAGTTTCACCAAACGGCGTCAAACTATCTGCCTAACGGAAACGCAGTTTGACAGTTCAGACCTTTAAATGGTTAAAGGGTCTAACCTAGGTTAGCTATTTTAGCTACCTAACGAGGTAAGATAAGGAACGGGGTGTTTGCAGTTGTTCATTTTTAGACCTTCCTGTGTGGTCCGTTTTCAGATATTACAGTTACGTTAACAATATTGTGAAAATTGTAAAGGATACTTTATTCATGTCCTCATTGTTAAAAATTGTATCGCTTTATCACAGCGATAAGCTGGTTAGCTAGCTAATAGTTGAGGTCAGTGAGTGTCTAACTCGGGGCTATAAACCCTTCCTTGTGGAACCATTTCATTGTTCATCTTTCAACTTTGATCGTTTAGGTGCTGGTAGTTTGTTAGCTAGCTAACTGTTCAGCAATAGAAAACCTACTTTTGTATGATTTAGAGACCCAAATTCACAAACCTGTGGGTTTTCAAATTTATCGTTCTCTCTAAATAAGCAAAATGAGGTAAGCCATTACTACAGCTATCGGACTGTTTGAACTACAATATTCGACTGACATTTATTGTTAGTTAGATTAAATTAACTTTCATAAATATTCTTAATTAATAGAATGTAGTTTTTAATGACTGATTAACTGTATATTTAACAGGAAGCTATTTATATAAAGTTTCAAGTTTGGTTTATTTGTCACATACATTTATTTGTCACTTTCATTTTTAGGCTGTAAAATGAAAGATCCTTGCTCACAATCATTGCTACAGTTTGATCAAATTCAGTTATATATATAAACTCCCTATTCAATAGGAAGAAACCAGTTCATGTCATTGTGAATTGCTTTTTCTGTAATCAAAACACTGAGGTTCCATATGGGAACAGAAACTGCTGGGACTGTCCATTCTGTGTGCAGTACAATGGCTTCTAAGAGGTATTGCTGTATTTGAGACATGGTGAGGACATATTTTAGTGAAAGTCTTCCAATGATGCACCCTTAACTGAACCATTTTATGCTGTTGCTGCTGTTAAAAAATGCGGAATGGTGATTATAACGAACCGATCCTTGCACAATATATGGAGCACCTCAACCATGGGGTATCAGCTGGTGTCCCTGTGCTTGATGCATCCAAGACTCAACCAGACACTGAAGATCAAGCAGCTGGCTTCCTTCACTCCCAGAGAGGAAGTAGGTTTTCCATTTGAACTGTTGCCTTCTTAGTTAAGACGTATGCATTGTTGATTGCAGTGCCAGAGCTGTGAAACTGTGCAAGGTAATGCATGTCCAGTGCTGGAATTAAGATAATAGCTCTAAATAGTCTCTGACTTGGGCAGAGATTGTGAGTGGGTCTTCAAGGGCAAACAGGATCTGATGGCCCACATGTAGTTTGATGTTATTCCTAAATAACTAAGTTGACTAAGTTTACATGGCTATTTGAAAGAAGCTGATCATGTAAGCAGCAAAGACAGAATATCATTCTCTGACTAAGGATTTAGTTGACTCATGTTTAGCCCAACTAAACTGTGGTCCTGGCTGATTTTAGTTGGACTATTGAGCCACTGACTCATGCACAGAGTTCTCTGAGTATTTTGCAGTTTCTTAGTCTACTGAGTTCTTACTGAGTATAACGCCAACTTTGATGCATTTGTTTTCTTTTTTCTTGCAGTGTTAGGAGGTCATAACTGCTGATCAGAACTTTGGACAAGAGGGCTTATCCTCATAGCTGACTGACTTTCATGTACAACAAACAATCTTTTCTTATTTATTTTTTTCCAGTTGTAACAAACCGTTCTGCTGTTTTTTAACTTCTGTCAAATTTTTAATGGTTGTATAGGACAATTACGATGGAAATTGAGGTGTACAAGCACCACCTTGAACAGACCTACGAGTTGTGCGTGCCTGTCAGACCGCTGAGCAGTATGACATCCAGCACCAGAACTGACAGCTGCGGGCCCTGCTTTTCAACCACCAGCTCAGATGCAGCCAAGATGCGGACAAAGCATTCATTAAGGTGAGTAATTATTGTCAATGGTTGTCTTAGAATGGTGCTAAAGTGCTTAAGATACTTTTTGGCGATTCCATAGCCAAGAATTCTCAAGGTCACAACTAGCTGCATTCCTGTTGGGTGTGAATGACAGTTGCTCCTTCCCGGTTGATACAAAGTCACGATAGAAAAAAAGGCGTACACAGAACTGCAGTGAACACTGTCCTTCAAGTGCATACAGTGTTTGAGCCTGCAATCCAGTTCATTACCCTGTCCAACAGCCTCCCAGGTTCCCCTCCACATCTTCCTTGTCAGAGATGAAAATTGATATAAAAAAAATGGGGAACAGTTGAAATGACTGAGCCAATACACTGCACATTTCATCTTGAATACTTTTGGTTACTTTTTTGTTCCTGGGTACCATGCTTTTTAAAGCATTGATTATTTCAAACATTGATTTATCTAAGATAAGCAAAGACCTGTTCTCTCTTGCTGCATTTTGTGGGGGTTTTTTTTTGTTTTTTTTTGTTTTGTTTTCTTTCCAAATGAAGCTGTTGTTTTCATTTTTGGTGGGTTTCATACTATCCACACCAGCTTCCAGGTTTCTGTCCTTTTACATACCAAGCAATCAGCTTCCTTTCTCTTTGCTACAGAGCACCTCTTTTCTGTCCACACCTGCTTGGCTGGTAGCTCTCAGAAGCCTTGCCTTCCTCACCTGTGCTTTTCTGGTTGCGCTGGCCATATGTGGGTCTGGATGTGACTCTTTCCCACACAGTTCACATGAGTCTTGATTCGTCCTGCTGGTTCTTCATGTCTGTGAATGTGAAAAATCTAACTTTTTTGCTTGGCTTCAAGCAGTGATCCTTTGATTGTATCATTCATGATTCATTTAGGATTACAACCAAGTGGTTCAATATCCAGCTAGAGGTGTACTCAAGTGAGGTAATAAAATGAAATTATTAATGTAATAATATGATGGCAGGAATTGTAAAAGACCAAATTAGGCTTCAGAAGTAAGCAGGAAGTGAGAATGACCAAATATGGCCTCTGTGGCAAGTCCAGGATTGAGGCCAGGATACCACCTAAAGGTACAATTTAAAAAAAAAATGGTTTTGTAACTTGATGAAAATGTATAAATATTGAACCCACCTGAGACTGTTAGACATTCTGTGGTCAATACCTCGTCTGTATGCAACATTGAGCTCAGAATAAAGATGGCACCGGCTATTCCCTTCAATTAATTACTTTATTTTCTATTTAAAGTGTACTTGAGAAAAGGACTGGAATGTGGGAAAAATCTAGGAACCACACAAGAATGTCTGGAGATAAAAATTCATGGCTGCATAGCCATACCTTAATGTGAGAGATCCTCCATTTCAGAGTCTGCTGTGTGAGAGTCCTGTGCCTTTTTTCTCTAGCTTGGAATAGGACTGTTGCTTCTGCTTCTTAAAGTTTTCAATCAACAAGGACGGTGGCTCCACCTGCAATGAACCATGAGCTTGTTATATTGAACTGCACAAGACAGTAAATTAACTCTTGTATTCATTCTGTATGAAGTGCGCCTCACTTGAGATGTCAGCCAAAGTTTAGCAGTAAATATGGTTATCTGCAGTTAAGTGTGTTGCTATTGATAGACATCTTCAGCTAAAAATAAGTCTTCCTTGACCCTAATCCACCAAGCCCAGATACAACACAGACATGCATGTGCTGTAGTTGGCTTCAAAACATTCAATGAACTTGTCAGCAACATGGTCCAGATTCCTGCAGCATGTGACATGCGTCTGCACGCATCCTGCCCCCACAGTCTCTGCCTGGCTCCCCCCACCCTCCTCCACCCCCAGTTTGCTCTCTCATCCTGCCCACCAGCAGCTAATGTCCGCCGCCGCAGCGCAGCACCTCCCACTGTATGCTGCATGCTCCTCTGTGTGCCTGTGGTAAAACCTCGCCAAGTTTAGTGTTCTAGCCACTGCACTCCCCTCCCCAACTCACACATCAATCTCAGAGGCAGATGGATTCCTGTCTCCCAGCCGCATCCCAACTTTTTGACCTGTACACATACTTGGATAAATGTTCTCTGTGAATACAAAACAGCAACATTTGTCTAGTGTACCGGAGACCGCTTGGAAGTTTTGTAGACAGATGAGGCCGGGCTGTGCTAGCTGAGAGAGACGATATTTGAGCTTGAATCTGACTAGCACATGCACAGAAGCATAGGGTATTATGAAGGCTCTGCATGATATCGTGACCCAAGGTTGAGCTTACAGTAGGTGGCCATATTGCCTCATATCAAGGGCAGTGTACGTTGGAAGACCATAGCAGAGACGTGTGACCGAACTATGTGCACGAGCGCATAACATGCCGCATTCCTTGTTTTCTCCCATTTTTGAGTGAAGCTAATTGATAGTGCCATCTGCCATCTCCTTTTAGAAAGGCAGTGCAGTGCCTTGGCTGTTGATGTGAGTTGTTTTGTCAAAGGAAAGAATTGAAAATGTGAGCGGTGATCTCCATGTAATACTTAGGCTTTAATGCCCTTTACCACTCATTCAGTGCTTGTCTGTGTTTATGTTTTCAGTGTTACAGTGTGATTTTATTTAGGTGAAATTTGTTTTCAGTCTATCTGCAGTAGTGCACTTAAAGGGCCAGGAAGGTTAGTGGAACACATTTGCTCTGCCTCTGACCTCACAATTCCACTGTAACAACAGTGTTCAATTCCATCATTTAAAAAAAAAACAAAACTTGGTTTGGTTTAAATTTGTTTAAAGATTTGTTTAAATTGTGTGTGCCAGTGTATGTGAGCGTGTTACAGTCTCTCTGACCCTCCACACCCATTAGTGCGTTATTCCACTAGCTTCTCTCTCGTTCCTGCTTCAATATTCAAGGGAGGATTGAGATCCATTCAGGTAATTTTGCAGTCTTCAAAAAATGCATTGAAAGACATTCCAGTAGCTCAGTGGTGCACCTGCGCTCCACTCTGCTCCCCAGTTCGGAGGATGCCAGCACCTATGCTTAGTCTTTTATGTTTAGTCTTTTTTAGTCTGTTTCTCTATATTTCCTTTGGACTCCAGTGCTTTTTAATAATCTGTTTTGGACATGGTATGGCTGCTCCATTACCCAGGAGCCCATACAAAGGTTCATTTCTGCCTGCCTGCATAACTGCTGGAGGGAGGATTTTATGTCCAGAAAATGTTAAGATGGCAACAGCTCGGTGGGAGACAGTATGTGAGAATCACCTCTTAGGCTCATTTTACTGTTTCTCATGTAGAAGGAATTCCCTCACTATGTTCCCATTCTGAGCATCAAAGCCAACTGGGATGGGGGTTTGTCACATTCTGAATTCTAGCTCATGTCATATTTTGTCAGCATTGGCTTTGATAGACTCAGGTTATCGGTACAAATTTACATTCAAGATTAGTTGTCTTTTACATATATATCCCCTCTCCTGCAATCATGGCTAATTAGCTGCATCCATCATTGTAATTGTTTAATTTTTCATGCTAGTTCATTCACCCTTGTATTAGTGCCATGCATGTGAAACAGACTCTTGAAAGATTTTTCTTTTTGTATCTTGCATGCCTAGCATAACAGGACATTCAAAATCCCTTGAAAATGTTAAACTTTTTTTTTTATGTATATATCTCCTCAAAATTCCCAGTACAACTGCTGTAGAGTCCACGACTCAACTCTTGACTAAAGTCTTCACTCCGAGCGTCTGAGCCGGCTGCTGCGGCATACGCCACGCTGCTCTGTGACCCTCACTCTCCACTCCTCTCCTCTCCCAGCTTTTCCAGATCCCTCAGATGCGGACAGCCCAGCCTGCCATTCCAATTAACAGCGCTTCCTTTCGACCCGTGTCCGGCCAGCCCATCATGATGTTCCTGACGCCCATGCCCTTCACCTCATCCCAGACCGGCCAGTACTACGTACTCCAGTACTATGTGCCTCAGGTACCCAGAGCAGAGAAAAACGCCTGTGCAAATATGTACACAGTGTAGCAAATGGGTTGAAAATCTGTCTATAAACAGGTTGGCCAGCAATAAATAAACTGCTTCTAAAATGTGTAGATAAAAATATGTTTTATCTTGGAAGCAGAAATGAGAAGTTCTAGTTTAGTTTTTTTTCAGTGTAAAAACTAAATGTTTTTGTATTTTTTGTTTGTTTACTGCTTTGAATATCTCTTTTAGGAGTGTCCTATATGAATGGCCATGTCTGGTGCTAGGCCCTTTACCTCTGCTGTTCTGTTTCATTCTCAGTATCACCACAGTGGCCTTCCTTACGTGGGACATCCCCAGCAGTACTCCGTCCAGCCCACAGGACCCAGTACATTCTACCCTGGGCTCTTTCCTGCAGACTGCCCACTAGCATATGGTGAGTTTGGACTTCGCTTTCTCTACCCCCACCTGGGAAACCTACATGCGTGCTCTCACTGATAAAGAGACCTTTCTTCTGGGTATTCCTGCTGGCTGAAACTGGTTTTTCTTTTGCTCTCTAACTGAAACCAGTGCTTTTTTTTGGTCACCACTAGTGGCAGGGCCTTCATACTATCCTGGCCAGATCATATACACCAAATCTCCATCCATAATAGTGCATACAGCTCAGCAGCCTCCACCCACTAAGAGGGTAAAGAAAACAGTGAGTATTCCCCATGCCTCAGATGTGAAATTAATTTAATTGTGGATTGACTAGATGCAAATAACTTGCTGTTCGCTAAGATCCGTATCCGAGACCCTAACCAGGATGGCAAGGATATCACAGAGGAGATCATGTCAGGAGTAGGCATTAGCCAGAACACAAGCCCACCAGTGGGACGTCCCTGCACTACCCCTACTGCTCCACAGGTAAGCCGTTCAGTCCCACAGCCCGAGCCCCTGATCGGCTGCAGGCCGCTGCTTCGCGTCATCCACTCCACAGGTCAAAGTTCTCTCTCATCTAGTCCTCCCTCATAATAAGCTCTGAGCTGATTGTTTGGTTGTTTGGCTGGCTTTCATTGTCTTGTCCTATTAAAAGCATACATTTAGCATATGCAATCTTTGTCAGTTACAGGAAAAAAAAATACTGTTGGTGGGTTTTTTGTTTGTTTGTTTTACATTCTCCTTACTATAGAATTAACAGTCGACTGTTCGGTGACTTTGCATGCTGAGTTGTAACACTGATTATTAGTATAATTGTGGCAAGAATCAAAATCAACACTAGCTAAAATGACTGAATGCATTGGAATTTATTATTCCAATAGCACAATTTGAATGGGTCTACGGTACCTTAGTGTGTCAGGTCCTGTTATTTCTGTTGAACATTTGATGTTTGGGGGCACATTTTTACATCATTAGGCCTGCAGGCTATGTGGTAACGGCTATGCGATAAAAATTGTATTTGTTTCCTTTCCAGTCCAATACAAATTATAAATTACAAATGTATCAAAATGTAATTAAAGTCATATTTCAATTAAATGTATTTAAATACTGTTCAACAATATTTCTACTCATATCTACAGGTGGAACCTAAAGATATGAATGTCAATGAGAGGGATAAGTGTATTGAGGACCTGGAAGCCGTGTTTGCTAAAGTGAGAAAGTCTGCAGTGGAGCAGAGCAATCCTAACGCTTGTTTTCCATAAATTCTCACAATGCTATGAACTATGCATTTCAAGTAGATGTAATTAAATATTGCTTAACACTGTTTCTCTTCATAGTTGGAGGTGAAACTGAATTCTATTATAAAGATGGAATATGGTTCCTGTGAACATGATATGGGCCAACTGATTGAGGAGATGGAATCCACAGTTGCTAGAGTGAGAAAGTCTGCAATGCAGCAGAGCAATCCTAACACTTGTTTTCCATAAATACTAACAATGCAATTAAATATGCATTTCAAGTAGATGTAATTAAATATTGCTCAACACGGTATTTGTGTCTGCAGGCGGCCAAACTGTTAGGATTAGAAGCCGTACTTGCTCGGGAGGATATGGCTGCATAACCTCTGATGACAGCAATAAAGAAATACTCTGACATTTTTCAGTCTAATCCCTGCCTATGTTGTCTGCAACACAGTCAATTATACCATGGATAGTAATTATATCTTATTTTTTTTTGTCTCACAAACATTCTGAATGTAACATTTCCTACAGCTTTAAAAATACAATCACCATACTTGGCACCCACACTATTTTTTCATGTCCACTTACATCTATGTAACTTAACAATCACAATTCATTTTTAGACAACCAATTTCCAACCTCTATATATATATCGCTCGGAATTCAACAGACACCTGACTCAAGTATTTTTATTTTAATTTCCTCCATGTTGTTTATAATAGGCCTACAGTAAGAAATCCTTTTAAAGGTGATCGCCATTTCTACCACTGTATACTGTTGAAGCATACAAGTTTTTATTCATTGAGAGATATGTCATTTATGGGGATTAGGTACAGCGTGTTTTGTTCAGGACATTCACGACGATATATGTTCTAAATGGGATTGTAAAATAACTAGCTAGCTAGCCATGTATTTAGACAGAACCTGAATTGTGTTACATGGGGATTTTTATCCTATGTTTTTAAGGCTGCATTATGTACAGCCTAGCATAAATAAATACGCAAGAATGCAGAGCACAAATAGTCCATAGTTTATTTTCCCTTCTATATAAGCCCGCAGGTTCATAGGTGACTAGCTTTTATAATGTCATGTGTAATTTGAGCATAATGGTGGAAACTTCAAAGAACAATATGGAAAAAAAAGGAGGGTTGTTTACATAATTGCCCTTGAAAAAGTTTATAAGAATTAAACTCTTGTGTACCCCTCAGACATTCTCCAGAGGGTCCCTCAAAAGCATGTTTATATTTAAGTTGCAATAAAGGACAGGACCAGCTATTCTCTTCAACTAATTCTGATATCAAGTGGAAACAAGTTGTCAGGTTCTGGTCCGCACCGAACCAGGAACGCAGACATAGACACGTACACACATATCCGCACAAATCACCTACCACGACCACTGCTCGGTTCACAATCACACACTTATCAACCATCACGATCACCTGCTTCTAATTAACTCTCTCCCTATTTAAACCCCTCATGTACCATCCTCCAGTGTTTCCCATTTAGCATACTGTGGACTAAAGCTGAGCCTGTCTTCATGAGCTTCCCCACATCTGTGTTTTTAAAACTTTTTGGCAGTGCTTTGTGTGACTAATATCCTGCCTTTTTATCCCTCACCCATGTCTTGCTCAGGTGTCAATATGTCACATAACTAAATTAGTGTTCTATTATTTTCTTAGTTTGTACAAGAAGTACAAATATGTAGCTATCTAACATTTATAATGTGTATTGTATCTTATTTTGTTAACATTAAAATGTAAAACCAAGTGAAAACATTTAAATGTAAAAACAGGTTTGACACTGCTTTGGATCTAGTGAAAATACTAGAAGCTGTCAAAACCATGACCTGAGCAGTTTGCATTTAACACATAGAGAGAGAGACAGAGACGATGTACGACAACAACCAAAGGTATTCAGATCTTAAGGGAATCCTTTCACTTAGTCTTCAATTATGCACTCCATAGATGTCATGAGGGACAGCCTCACAAGAAAGGAGGCCTGGTGCATGGCATGCAGTGGTGCCTATCATGCGAACACAGAGAGAGACAGAGACAAGGTAGCAGACAACAACCAAACGTGTTCAACTGCTGTCAGGTCTTTCTCAGTAAACTTCAGAGAATGAAGTACAGGGCAAGCACTTGAACATGCGCATGTTCTTCCCTGGATACAGACACTTTGCCTCAAAGACAGTTGCCTCACAGGTTTGTTCCAAAATGACTTCCCTTGTCCCTTATTCCCTTATGCAACAGGAATTGAAAAGAAAGGTGTGAGCAAGTATACCCTCCACTGACAAGCTCCTGTTGTTTAAGTGTGAATGGATTCTGTGACTTGAACAAGTCTGCTCCTTCTCTCATCCAATATAGAAATTGCTCACCGAACTACAATGAGTGAACAAGGTCTAATGAACTTGCTGTGAGAATGATCTCAGTAATTAACTCAAAAAGGATAGGCTCAGAAGTGATTTTTTTTTTTTTTAAGTAGGAAGGATTTTGATATTTCAAGCTTGCCAGCAGAACTAGCTAGCCTAACCTGGGATGACAGCCAATGCACAGCATCACAGCTGGGGGAAACGGATGTGAAATGTCAGTTTAATCGGCAAGGCTCAAGGCAACAGGGTCCTGTCCCTTGACTGAGGTTGATCTAGAGGTATTTCAAGAAACTTATCAAGCGCACTTTAGTGGCAAAGAACAATATTTTCACTTGAACAGGGACCACAGATTAAAAGTCTGATGCTCTACTGACTGAGCTATTCAGGAGAGAAGCAATATCAGAAACATTACAAGTGCAATGTACATGTATGCAAAGAAAATTGAGTTCATGTGTATCGCATTAAGATGTCAATCTGCCTATGGAACATAACACCTCTTACGAGGCTCGATTTTTGCTCTCAAGCTGCGATGGTTTTGTCATGTTGTCTAAGAGAAGAGGCTTTGGTCGGTGGAGTGAGTCTTTGATAACTAAGATTGTAACTAAGATTGAAACTGCTCACCGCACTACATCGAGTACACAAGGTGTAATGAACTTGCTATGAGAATGATCTCAGTAAGTAACTCAAAAAGGATAGGCTCATCATGATGCATTAGCTAACAATCGGCACTCATACACAAGTGTGAATGTTCAACATTCATTCAAGCATCTCGAGGTCACAGTCTGTAGTGTGTACAAAAGGAATCTAAAGAAAAGGTTTGAGCAAGTGCATCCTCCACTGATAAGAGATATAACTTTAGACTCCAATTGTAACATTAGAAAAAAGATGTACATACAGTCCATTTGTTTAAAATGTTCTTTGATGTGAAGCTCATATTATTTTGCCCCCACTTACGCAGAACTTGATTGTTGGAAGAATACAACAGGGGAACTTTCAGTTGTACTTCACATGACTGACACTGTGTAGACTTTAACTAATGTACAGTTGTGTAGCTTTAGAGTTGTGTACAATTGGAGCAAGTGACCTAAGCAACATGTATTGCATACACAGTTTGCCTTAACAAACCTATCACTTCATCATGGTCAGAATATTTGTTATAGATACATGTAATGCTTCAGCATTGCTACTAGTTCTAATACACTCAAACTAGTGCACCAGAGTGGGTGATGGTAATGGTACTGTTAGAAGCAAACCTATATGACTGGGGTTGGGCTTCCACACACTGTCCCTTTCTCCCAATTCACAGAGCGGAAACGACTCGTTTTCAGCCTGTTTTTTTTTTTTTTTACACAACCAATTTCCAACCTCTCTATATATATCGCTTGGAATTCAACAGGCACCTGTTGCTACTGCACCTTTAAGACGGATGTAAGATAAATGAGCTCCTTTATGATTGGCTGCCCTGTATTGTGCTTCATTCAAAAGGTACTCAGAGCTGAAATGCCTGAGAAAGGCAATTTAAGTGGGTGTGCTAAACCTCTATAGGCTGAATAGGCAGAGATAGGTCAATAAAGTGTTCTTGTGACATTAGAAATACAAATTTCAAAAGGGGCATTTTTGGCAGCTTAACTGACATAGTTAAGAATTTTAACATTTAAAATATATATATTAAAAGGAGAATGTTACTTATTTCACTCTGACTGTAAAACAGTGCATATTTTGTTAAATGGGATTTCCATCCCATGTTTTTAAGGCTGCCTTATGTATAAATAAATATGCAAGAATGCAGAGCATGAATAGGTCAGTCTTCCATTCTGTATCACATACCTACCCTTGATAACACCGTGGTAACTGGAAAAAAAACAACCCTTTTTACTCAGTTGTCACTACTTCCAATAGACTTCACGCTAATCTCATAGAAGTCCGCCCCTTTCCGTGTCCTCCGGAAACTGCACTTCCGTTGTGTTGTGACAGGATTTGTTCCTGAAGTTGTATGCGTTTTCTAAATTTGTACCGCATTTCTAAAGTGTGTTACCACTTTGATGAATATGCTTTGTGTATTTGCAGCACGATGGGTTTTCCAGGACACCGTAATTTATGCATGTTTAATTCCATCTTTTATTCACGTACTAAGCCCAACTCTATAGGCTAATATTTATGAAACCGAGATAACCATAGAAACGTCTTCATCTGTGCTTGATAGTTTCACGGAAAAACGGAACTGCTGCTTGTCAAGCTTGTTTCATCAGGTTTTATATCATCGTCATGACGTGTTTGAATTGATCCCAGGCATATGCAGTCCTCATCAAAATCCATGCATGTCCTAGGCTGTGAGTAAGGTATGTTCTCTCTCTGGTCACAGTTGGCAAATAAATTATGCATATAGATTGTGGGGAAAACACTTTAGCACGTGTTCTCCAAAGAAGTGTCTTAATATGAGCTATCTAGCTAGTTCCAATGTCAACTGTAATCATAACACTGGGTTTCTCTCTGTGCTCAGGTGTCTTATTCGCATGCCAGTAACATGTTAGCGATATTGCAGTAGTGTGAATTTTTATGTTGCCCGTGATGAAAGGTGACAGCGAATAAAAATCCAAACATTTTTTTTTGTTCAGGTCTTTTTAACGGTCATAACCGACACATATTTATCTAACAAAAAATCAGGTTCCTCTAAATGTGTGGAGGAACTGCTGTGTATATTTTTGTTTCCAGTGGCCTGAGTACCTAAAATATGTCACCATTTTAGGAAGCAGGAAAGCAGGGCTGCTTACAAACATGACATTAGTAAATTATTTTTGGGATATTTTCATTTATGATTTTCCCCTTTTTGTTGTTTGTTAGCTTTTTTACTTTCATTTTTTGTAGGGACTGTGATATATATTTTGTTATTTGAATGCATAATATAGCTTTGGGGCTCCCACAGACACTTGTGTATATACACATATTAGGGGAGATTTTTTCATTGGTTTGTATATGTTTTTGAAGGAATGCACATAGTTCTTATGTTTGAGCCACTTTAAAGATATTTTTTGACTTGTATCAGAAAGGAATGCAAGCATTTATTCATATCAACATTTTCCTTGCAGAGTCATTTCAAAGACGATGCAACAGAATAGTTTTGCTTTTCTATTCTGTACTTTGTTTATTGACAGGTAATTCCACCCTCAACTTTTTAGGGTGCCTCCCCATAATTGCTCAGCTCTTCTGTGTAATAAAAGCAGGATTGGTTTGTATATCACATTGGTGTAGGTCATTTTCACTTGTTATATAAAGAACATTCTAATGGCTTTGGGGGAGACAAACCAAATTAGTCCTTTATAATTGTAATTATATATTACTTTGCTTCATTAGAAGTTTGTGATTATTCCTGTTATTCATCAACTTAGATACCGTGATTTACTGGGGTAGGTCAAATTAAAAGATAATTGCCTGCTTATATTAGGTAAAGAAAGTTTTTTATGTCATAGTTTTCACTTACTATGATTGGGACAATACATCTTTTACATGAGGATGGATTTTATCAAAGCATGCTACATTTGTTACTGTTTTCACTTGAACAAGGAAAATCATACTCAAAACAGATATATAAGTGGACAGTCAGGGTGAAATAAGTAACATTCTCCTTTTAATGTTATATTTTAAAAAAATATTAAAGGTCTTAAGTATGTCAGTGTTTTCGTTAGTCTTTTGGCCAATGTTTTTTTTAAAAAGAGATAAGGAGATACCAGAACAAAATAGAAAAGCAAATAATAGAGGAAGATGGCATGGGATGGAGGGATGGAGGGATGATAAAAGACAGGGGTAGTAACGGATAATTTATTCTATTCTCTCAGCTATTCTCTTTAACTAATTCTGAAGTCTGCATCTTTATTTTCTATTTGAATGTTAACTTTACGACTAGCTGATTGGGGATTTAGGAACGACACTAGCGTTGATTTTGATTCTAGCCACAGTTCTAGTAATAAGCAGTGTTACAACTCTGCATGCAAAGTCACTGAACAGTTGACTGT
The DNA here is from genome assembly GCF_041902795.1 of Electrophorus electricus. NCBI lineage: Eukaryota > Metazoa > Chordata > Actinopteri > Gymnotiformes > Gymnotidae > Electrophorus > Electrophorus electricus. The sequence goes on along the minus strand of NW_027658793.1, from coordinate 72,500 downwards.
TAATTCTGTAGTAAGCATAATGCAAAAAATACAACAACATATTTTGTTGTGATTGAAAAAATTACGTCCTAAATACATGCGTTGTAAATACATTGACATTAGTATTTTTAATTAATTTCTAACATTCAGAGACATTCAGAGGTATTTCTATTAAGCCCAGAGTCAGCTACGTCTCCACTCTCTAATTACTCAATGAACCTCAATGGTCTCCCAATCACATCTTCTCTAACAGTTAAAGATCTTGGAGTTATGGATCCCAGTCTCTCGTTCGAAGCTCACGTAAATAAATAATGTTTCTAGGACCCCCTTTCTCCACCTTAGAAACATTTCAAAAATTAGGAGCATGCTCTCCACACATAATGCAGAAAAGGTAGTCCATGCATTTATTGCTTCAATATTGGACTACTGTAATCCCTTACTATCTAGCTGTGCTATTAAGTGCCTAAAGTGCCTAGCGAGTTCAAAATGCAGCAGCCATAGTTCTTAATAGAGCTAGAAAATTTGATCACATCAATCATATCTTAGCTACTTTACTTTGGCTCCCAGTAAAATTTCGTATTGATTATAAACTACTTTTAATAATTCCAAATGTGCATTAGACTTTACAGTAACCTAAGACAACCCTTTTGCATGAAGGGAACTGGTAACTATGCTCACACTCCATAATGTGCAAAAGATATTTAAAGTGTTGGACAGTCGAAGCATTATGTGTGCGTGTGCGTGATGTTATTAACGTGACAGTAAAAGCTTACCATTTTTAAATGGGGGCTGATCGACTTTCCACTTATGCAAGACTTATGTCAAGAGTACATGTCAAAAATTAGAGACGAAATGAGGTGCTAAATGCCGCAATTAGGCATACAGCAGTCAAAGGCAATTTGGAAACACACTTAGAAAACAAAGATCATGATCTTTGATCATGATCAAACTTTCAAAAAGCTTATCAACGTGACGAGAATGTGAGGTTTAGGTTCATCTATAGTGTTACAGTATCAATGTGAAATATGGATATCGAGGTCAGCATCACGTAAGAATGTATGTGTGAAACATCTTTGTCGCCATAAATGTTGTGTTGTTACATAATTAAGCAGTCCATCCAGTTTCATTTACTTGATTTATTAGCAACCTGTGTCCACTGTCTAACTCAAGTATTTTTATTTTTATTTCCTCCATGTTGTTTATAATAGGCCTACAGTAAGAAATCCTTTTAACTGATTAATAATTAAAAAATATCTTTCTTGACTATAAGAATATAGCTTAACCACTAGAAAGATTAAACATCCAGTGAGTGTGTATCCTGGCATGTTAATGTAAAAGGCAGCTCCTACTGGATTTGGGGAAAGATTAGTAAAAGATTTCAAGTATCTGCAAAGCAGAAAACTGCCTATTCAACAGGCATAAATGATGTGCTACCGAAGTAGTTGTGTTATTTGCATAGTCTAATTAATATCATTAGATCAAGTTCTATATTACCTATATTGTTATATTACAATTTTGCTTTTGCTTTTTTGCTTCACAATTGTTACACATAATTGCTGCACCTGATACGAGTATAGGAATTTCAATTTATTCATACTGGATATAAGAATCATTAATGGCTGCTGAGTGAAGCACTTTCATTGAAAATTCATCCACCAATTTTTTTTTTAATTTTTTTTTATTTTTTTATATAACCAGAAACAGGGCACATCAGCCAGGAATACATTCCAGCTCTGTTTTAGAACACTGGCTGTGATTCATTACATTTTGGCAATTGTGAAAACAAACTGGATGATACTTCTAAAAGTAATTGTGTTTGCAGTTTATTTGCATTTAAATCTTATTTAAATCTTGAACCAAAAATGTATCAGAGAGCTCTAGTGTTTTTCACAGACACACACCCAATTAAACTGTGCTTGACCATTTCTTGCCCTCTATATCATTCTCTGCAGTTTACTGAGAAAGACCTGACACTGGGTAATGCCATTGTCTATTCGAAGGCCAAAACAACAACAATCTTGGTTATCAAAGATTCACTCCACCCTGACCACAGCCTCTTCTTTTAGAAGCTATGAAAAAACCACCATCGCAGCTTGTGAGCACAAATCTAGCCTCTTAAAAATACTCGCCTGGAATTAAACCTAGTAGAGTTCCACAACGAGGTGCAATTTGTAAAAGGACGTCTTTTTCTCTCAGAGTTAGAAATCTGCAGAAATAAATACATCAGTTAAATTTTTAAATATGTAGGTTAGAAATCCAAGTATAAAGAGCAGATATATTATCTGTGCTAATTAATAAATGTATTTAAAGTATACATTTAGTAGGCCTAAAAATATAACTCGTATGTAAATCATATCTAAATATTTTTATTTAGAGTAAATTACATGCGACATTTTGAAGATTTTGATTTTTTGGCCTGCTACCACCACACCGCCTCATCGGGAACTGTTAGACTTTATTTTTTATTTATTTTTATTTATAACTTAAAAATAATCACCTGGAATGTAAACCTAGCCGAGGTCCACAACGAGGTGCAATTTGTAAAAGGACGTTTTTTTTCTCTCAGAGTTAGAAATCTGGAGAAATAAATATATGAATTTATTACCCCCCATCAGTGGACCTTTAGAGCTTTATTATTAAAAATAAGACAGACAGATGAACAGACAAACGCAAAATGTATATATAATATTTTTAAGTATTCGCCATCTGCACCATTACAGGAATAATGTGTGTGTGTGTGTGTGTGTGTGTTTGTGTGTTTGTGTGTGTGTGTGTGTGTGTGTGTGTGTGTGTGTGTGTGTGTGTATGTATGTATGTATATATCTATGTATATGGTTATGTGTTTGTACATGTATGTTGGATTGTATATGTACACGTATTAGAATGTGATATTTATCGTTTATGGATTGGCTCTGTATGGATTTTATCAAAGGTGTCCAGTCTAGATTATTGGTTCTGTTATTGATTAATTCTGAGAATTATTCTATTGATATATATACTCTATCAATAGATTTTTCTATTGGGTGACACTAATATTATTTTTTGTTTTCCAGTTCATGAGTATGTTTTTTTGTTTGTTGTTTTTTTGCAAGAATATTTTTATTATATCAATATAATAATGTTATACATAGTATCCTGTCATATTGGTTGATGATATGTCTCCTAGGAGACATAAAGATGGTGTTGGATGGATATGGTTATTTAAAGCATGGGATATGTTGGTGATGCACTATATTGGACTGTTTGCACTTGTGTAGCATGTTGTCTGTTGCACTGTTGTTTTTATGTTGCACCATGGCCCTGGAGGAACGTTGTCTCGTTTTTGTTGTGTACTTGTATATATACCTGAAATGACAATAAAACCACTTGAACTTGAACTCGAACTTGATGACGACTTGCCAAAATTGCTTGATAGGTGTGCTCTGCCACGTGGCGTGAATGTAATCGTCAACTGTGATTTGAGTAAAGTATGTACAGATTGCTGAGCTTGTGAAACCAATTTTAAACATCCAATGTGTAGTATAATGTACTCTGTATTATTTTGTACTGAATGCATTGTAGGTTAGTGTTGCTGTCATGTGGTAATTATTATTACACATTTTAATCCAAACTGCAGCGTCGGGGGCTAGTAATAAATGTTCCTCCTATTGTCTCGATGGGAGAGTAACTGTGAGATTTGATTTCACTATTATTTTGTATATCTTAGATAATAGGTTTTTTGTATTAAGAATGCTTGTTTATAAATTCTGATAAGGATGTAGGTATCGGAATTGATTTTTGAACACATAGGTGATCTTAGCTGATGGTATTGTAGGAACTGGGGGCTTTCTATAGCATATTTTGGGGCTAGTTGTGGGCGTGACATGAAACAAGTCTTAGGATAAATATGTTTAAGGTTTGTAATGCCTTTTTCTATCCAAGATGTAAAGTTTAATATTTTTGTTCATGGTAAAACCTGGATTGTTCCAAATGGGAGAATGAATAGTTCGTGTGAGTGTGGAGTTTGATATCTTGTGGAATTTCCACCAAACTGTTAGTGTCATGGCCACCTTCAAACTGTTGAAACATGGATATTTTTGAATATGAGTCTGGGCACATTTGAAACACCTGCCGCAAACATTACTGACATTATATCTTGTTTATGTGATTGGCTGTGCTTCTCTAGCCACAAGTACTTTTTGATTTATTTATTTTTTAATTTGGTAATTTTATATATAACAGCAACAAATGACATCTTAAGTTTTATGACAAAATGTGCAAACAAGCTGGTCTGAGAGGTGTGTAGCGGGATATGACTCAGTGCATCTCTGGTGCTGCTTTTGATGAGTACAGTGTCATAAGTGTGTCTGTCCAGCAGCGCAAAGAGGGGATACAGCTTCTTCTCCCAGAGGTTTCCGATAAATATGTAGATATGTTAGTATGTAATAGAAAGACAGCTGTCCATCCTCATAGTCTAGGTACATGCCCACATTCCTGGGCAATTGTGTCAGGGGCAGAGGGGTCTCAGGCATGGTGCAGGTGTACGACTTCTGGGTGCTCCTCCAGAGCACCCAGAAACCCTCACAGTGGGTTTCTCAACTTGTTCAGACTCAAATCTCAATATCGGCATCCGAACCGTCTTAGAGAGGAACAAAAAACACAACTCATTTGATTAAATTGTTCCAGTATAAATATGGTTATCAAACATGCTTTTAAAAATATACTTCCATGGAGATGGTGCCCTACAGGGTAGTGTTGGAACAGTGTGTACAGGCTTAGTGTCATGTTGTGGCCCCGCCCCCTCCTCAAACATCTTGGTGTGTGTGTGTTCGTCTGTGTTGCCACACCCTCTCGTGCCGTTCACCTGTTCTCTGTTATGTGTAATCGGCTTGGGTGTATATATGTCTCGTGTGTCATAGTACGTGTGTTGGTGTTTGAGATGTGCATAGTATTTGAGCTTTGTTGTATGTTTTGCATGTTTGCAAAAATAAAAGTGCGTTTCATCGTGCCTCGTCCCCGCATCCTGCTTATCCTCGCAACGTCACTACTAGACCACTTTAGATGTAACTTAGAACCTCCAGTGACCTCTGTATGTGTTTCTTTAGTTGTATGAGCTCCACTGGAGGACTCTGAATAGTTGACAATGGAAGAGGGGTATATCAGATTCACCCCTTCTGCCTCGGTATGACAGATTAACACACTGCATTAACGTTTAGAAATAAAAACATATGGTAAACACAGTCTAGAAAATATTACCTTGTAACAATTCATTCAGTATATGAACTGTTTTCTGTGTCCTTATGTCTATAAAGTAAAAGTGATAAAACATTTAAATGATAAATAAATTACAATAAATGTATAAATGTTCACAAATAAGAAACTACATTGGTCTGCACTTTTCTCCACAGATTCAAGGAACTCATGAAAGTTAGAAGCTATAGAAACACATAATACAGAATTATAGACTGACTGATGTGTGAGCAGAAAGATCACTGTGATGTTCTCATATCTAAAGCACTCAAAGCATTGATGTTATGTAAATGAACTGTGATCTGATTGGTTTAAGGAAATAGATTCACCTACTTTGAAGTTCAAGTTTTGATCAAAAGGTTAGAACTGGTTGACTATACTTTGTCTGTTCTGCAACAGGAAATTTAAACATTTATATCCAAAGTATTACGCGATATAAATCAAGTCAAGACTACCCGTTATTGACCGCTAGATGGCGGAAGATACGAAGAAATAAATGAGTCCAGATCCTCCTGCCCGACTGTACGGTGAGACTCTGCTTTTACGTCATTAAAACGCTAAAGAAAAAAGGCCGCCATATTTGTAGTTCCACAACGTGAAAAGGCGTCATTTTGTATGCCAACGAATGAATAAACACCATGCCATGCCTTGAAGACGACGAAATTGCAATCTATTTAGCTAGCCATAAGAATAAGAATAGCTGTTTGATTTACATTCTCACAAATATATTGCATGTACATACATCTACATTTCAGTCGATCAAAATGTTTCACGTACTTAGAACCGCAACTTTATGCTAGAGTGGTCATATCAGAGATATAATATAAAATATAAAACGCAATAGGTGTCGTGTTCTGTAATAGAACATTTTAACATTTATATCCATATTACACTGCAGAAATCAATTCAAGACTGTAGAGTCGTCGTACCAAATGACGTAAACTCAATATAAACCGCTGACTTAATTTAATGAACAGTATTAAGATAATGAGTGAGTACAGCGAGTATTGTCTTACTGATGCCTGTTCTAACTGAACATAGGCAGACTCCTGCGGGACCTAGGCATCGGCTGCCAGATCGAACATAGCTCACATTTTATAGTGTTTGCATAGCATATCAGAATTTGGTATGATCTCCTAGAGAATTGCCATTCCACTGTGTCTTCAGCTTTTGTCCGATCTGCAAACAAGTCCCACTCTAGGAGAACTAGCTCAAGTGGTAGAGTGCTCTTTTAGTATGTGAGTGTTACTGGGATTGATGCTCACATTCTCAAGTCTAGAATTTGTAGTTTTTTTCTATGATGAAATCATTTCTGATAGCAAATGTTTTTGGGACCTGCTGATATGCTTATGCCATGCACACATTACGTGACTTTCAAATTTTCAAATTGATGTATGGCTCACACTGCACAACTCTATGTCTTGGAATCTGGAGTCCTTAATTTGTGGTATCTCAGTGGCAGGCATAATCAGTGATAAACCACTGATTTGTCAACTGGTCTTAACACAGACAGATTTAACTTACTCTGTGGAGACTGTGTCTAACTTAAACCTTTCCTTCAAATAGAAGAGATCCTTGTTGCAGAGGTAATGTTTTTACCTTTATATGGTTTTTCCACTCATAGTCATGCAACACACACAAATGCAAACCTCTCACAGACTGTCTCACACACATCCAGTTATTCATCTGAACACATGATGTTTCTGTCTCTGTACCGCTATTAGTTATGCAATGGTTCGTCAATACTAGCACTAACTGAACAGCGTTCTGTATAAATATGATCTTTATAACAGCTGCCATAACAGCAAAAATGTAATGTCTGATTCTGTGAGCCAAGGAATTATTATTGATATTGTGAATATTTAATAACCTCCAATGCCAGCAAATTAAATTTTCACAATATTGTGAAAATTGTAAAGGATACTTTATTCATGTCCTCATTGTTAAAAATTGTATCGCTTTATCACAGCGATAAGCTGGTTAGCTAGCTAATAGTTGAGGTCAGTGAGTGTCTAACTCGGGGCTATAAACCCTTCCTTGTGGAACCATTTCATTGTTCATCTTTCAACTTTGATCGTTTAGGTGCTGGTAGTTTGTTAGCTAGCTAACTGTTCAGCAATAGAAAACCTACTTTTGTATGATTTAGAGACCCAAATTCACAAACCTGTGGGTTTTCAAATTTATCGTTCTCTCTAAATAAGCAAAATGAGGTAAGCCATTACTACAGCTATCGGACTGTTTGAACTACAATATTCGACTGACATTTATTGTTAGTTAGATTAAATTAACTTTCATAAATATTCTTAATTAATAGAATGTAGTTTTTAATGACTGATTAACTGTATATTTAACAGGAAGCTATTTATATAAAGTTTCAAGTTTGGTTTATTTGTCACATACATTTATTTGTCACTTTCATTTTTAGGCTGTAAAATGAAAGATCCTTGCTCACAATCATTGCTACAGTTTGATCAAATTCAGTTATATATATAAACTCCCTATTCAATAGGAAGAAACCAGTTCATGTCATTGTGAATTGCTTTTTCTGTAATCAAAACACTGAGGTTCCATATGGGAACAGAAACTGCTGGGACTGTCCATTCTGTGTGCAGTACAATGGCTTCTAAGAGGTATTGCTGTATTTGAGACATGGTGAGGACATATTTTAGTGAAAGTCTTCCAATGATGCACCCTTAACTGAACCATTTTATGCTGTTGCTGCTGTTAAAAAATGCGGAATGGTGATTATAACGAACCGATCCTTGCACAATATATGGAGCACCTCAACCATGGGGTATCAGCTGGTGTCCCTGTGCTTGATGCATCCAAGACTCAACCAGACACTGAAGATCAAGCAGCTGGCTTCCTTCACTCCCAGAGAGGAAGTAGGTTTTCCATTTGAACTGTTGCCTTCTTAGTTAAGACGTATGCATTGTTGATTGCAGTGCCAGAGCTGTGAAACTGTGCAAGGTAATGCATGTCCAGTGCTGGAATTAAGATAATAGCTCTAAATAGTCTCTGACTTGGGCAGAGATTGTGAGTGGGTCTTCAAGGGCAAACAGGATCTGATGGCCCACATGTAGTTTGATGTTATTCCTAAATAACTAAGTTGACTAAGTTTACATGGCTATTTGAAAGAAGCTGATCATGTAAGCAGCAAAGACAGAATATCATTCTCTGACTAAGGATTTAGTTGACTCATGTTTAGCCCAACTAAACTGTGGTCCTGACTGATTTTAGTTGGACTATTGAGCCACTGACTCATGCACAGAGTTCTCTGAGTATTTTGCAGTTTCTTAGTCTACTGAGTTCTTACTGAGTATAACGCCAACTTTGATGCATTTGTTTTCTTTTTTCTTGCAGTGTTAGGAGGTCATAACTGCTGATCAGAACTTTGGACAAGAGGGCTTATCCTCATAGCTGACTGACTTTCATGTACAACAAACAATCTTTTCTTATTTATTTTTTTCCAGTTGTAACAAACCATTCTGCTGTTTTTTAACTTCTGTCAAATTTTTAATGGTTGTATAGGACAATTACGATGGAAATTGAGGTGTACAAGCACCACCTTGAACAGACCTACGAGTTGTGCGTGCCTGTCAGACCGCTGAGCAGTATGACATCCAGCACCAGAACTGACAGCTGCGGGCCCTGCTTTTCAACCACCAGCTCAGATGCAGCCAAGATGCGGACAAAGCATTCATTAAGGTGAGTAATTATTGTCAATGGTTGTCTTAGAATGGTGCTAAAGTGCTTAAGATACTTTTTGGCGATTCCATAGCCAAGAATTCTCAAGGTCACAACTAGCTGCATTCCTGTTGGGTGTGAATGACAGTTGCTCCTTCCCGGTTGATACAAAGTCACGATAGAAAAAAAGGCGTACACAGAACTGCAGTGAACACTGTCCTTCAAGTGCATACAGTGTTTGAGCCTGCAATCCAGTTCATTACCCTGTCCAACAGCCTCCCAGGTTCCCCTCCACATCTTCCTTGTCAGAGATGAAAATTGATATAAAAAAAATGGGGAACAGTTGAAATGACTGAGCCAATACACTGCACATTTCATCTTGAATACTTTTGGTTACTTTTTTGTTCCTGGGTACCATGCTTTTTAAAGCATTGATTATTTCAAACATTGATTTATCTAAGATAAGCAAAGACCTGTTCTCTCTTGCTGCATTTTGTGGGGTTTTTTTTTTGTTTTTTTTTGTTTTGTTTTCTTTCCAAATGAAGCTGTTGTTTTCATTTTTGGTGGGTTTCATACTATCCACACCAGCTTCCAGGTTTCTGTCCTTTTACATACCAAGCAATCAGCTTCCTTTCTCTTTGCTACAGAGCACCTCTTTTCTGTCCACACCTGCTTGGCTGGTAGCTCTCAGAAGCCTTGCCTTCCTCACCTGTGCTTTTCTGGTTGCGCTGGCCATATGTGGGTCTGGATGTGACTCTTTCCCACACAGTTCACATGAGTCTTGATTCGTCCTGCTGGTTCTTCATGTCTGTGAATGTGAAAAATCTAACTTTTTTGCTTGGCTTCAAGCAGTGATCCTTTGATTGTATCATTCATGATTCATTTAGGATTACAACCAAGTGGTTCAATATCCAGCTAGAGGTGTACTCAAGTGAGGTAATAAAATGAAATTATTAATGTAATAATATGATGGCAGGAATTGTAAAAGACCAAATTAGGCTTCAGAAGTAAGCAGGAAGTGAGAATGACCAAATATGGCCTCTGTGGCAAGTCCAGGATTGAGGCCAGGATACCACCTAAAGGTACAATTTAAAAAAAAAATGGTTTTGTAACTTGATGAAAATGTATAAATATTGAACCCACCTGAGACTGTTAGACATTCTGTGGTCAATACCTCGTCTGTATGCAACATTGAGCTCAGAATAAAGATGGCACCGGCTATTCCCTTCAATTAATTACTTTATTTTCTATTTAAAGTGTACTTGAGAAAAGGACTGGAATGTGGGAAAAATCTAGGAACCACACAAGAATGTCTGGAGATAAAAATTCATGGCTGCATAGCCATACCTTAATGTGAGAGATCCTCCATTTCAGAGTCTGCTGTGTGAGAGTCCTGTGCCTTTTTTCTCTAGCTTGGAATAGGACTGTTGCTTCTGCTTCTTAAAGTTTTCAATCAACAAGGACGGTGGCTCCACCTGCAATGAACCATGAGCTTGTTATATTGAACTGCACAAGACAGTAAATTAACTCTTGTATTCATTCTGTATGAAGTGCGCCTCACTTGAGATGTCAGCCAAAGTTTAGCAGTAAATATGGTTATCTGCAGTTAAGTGTGTTGCTATTGATAGACATCTTCAGCTAAAAATAAGTCTTCCTTGACCCTAATCCACCAAGCCCAGATACAACACAGACATGCATGTGCTGTAGTTGGCTTCAAAACATTCAATGAACTTGTCAGCAACATGGTCCAGATTCCTGCAGCATGTGACATGCGTCTGCACGCATCCTGCCCCCACAGTCTCTGCCTGGCTCCCCCCACCCTCCTCCACCCCCAGTTTGCTCTCTCATCCTGCCCACCAGCAGCTAATGTCCGCCGCCGCAGCGCAGCACCTCCCACTGTATGCTGCATGCTCCTCTGTGTGCCTGTGGTAAAACCTCGCCAAGTTTAGTGTTCTAGCCACTGCACTCCCCTCCCCAACTCACACATCAATCTCAGAGGCAGATGGATTCCTGTCTCCCAGCCGCATCCCAACTTTTTGACCTGTACACATACTTGGATAAATGTTCTCTGTGAATACAAAACAGCAACATTTGTCTAGTGTACCGGAGACCGCTTGGAAGTTTTGTAGACAGATGAGGCCGGGCTGTGCTAGCTGAGAGAGACGATATTTGAGCTTGAATCTGACTAGCACATGCACAGAAGCATAGGGTATTATGAAGGCTCTGCATGATATCGTGACCCAAGGTTGAGCTTACAGTAGGTGGCCATATTGCCTCATATCAAGGGCAGTGTACGTTGGAAGACCATAGCAGAGACGTGTGACCGAACTATGTGCACGAGCGCATAACATGCCGCATTCCTTGTTTTCTCCCATTTTTGAGTGAAGCTAATTGATAGTGCCATCTGCCATCTCCTTTTAGAAAGGCAGTGCAGTGCCTTGGCTGTTGATGTGAGTTGTTTTGTCAAAGGAAAGAATTGAAAATGTGAGCGGTGATCTCCATGTAATACTTAGGCTTTAATGCCCTTTACCACTCATTCAGTGCTTGTCTGTGTTTATGTTTTCAGTGTTACAGTGTGATTTTATTTAGGTGAAATTTGTTTTCAGTCTATCTGCAGTAGTGCACTTAAAGGGCCAGGAAGGTTAGTGGAACACATTTGCTCTGCCTCTGACCTCACAATTCCACTGTAACAACAGTGTTCAATTCCATCATTTAAAAAAAAAAACAAAACTTGGTTTGGTTTAAATTTGTTTAAAGATTTGTTTAAATTGTGTGTGCCAGTGTATGTGAGCGTGTTACAGTCTCTCTGACCCTCCACACCCATTAGTGCGTTATTCCACTAGCTTCTCTCTCGTTCCTGCTTCAATATTCAAGGGAGGATTGAGATCCATTCAGGTAATTTTGCAGTCTTCAAAAAATGCATTGAAAGACATTCCAGTAGCTCAGTGGTGCACCTGCGCTCCACTCTGCTCCCCAGTTCGGAGGATGCCAGCACCTATGCTTAGTCTTTTATGTTTAGTCTTTTTTAGTCTGTTTCTCTATATTTCCTTTGGACTCCAGTGCTTTTTAATAATCTGTTTTGGACATGGTATGGCTGCTCCATTACCCAGGAGCCCATACAAAGGTTCATTTCTGCCTGCCTGCATAACTGCTGGAGGGAGGATTTTATGTCCAGAAAATGTTAAGATGGCAACAGCTCGGTGGGAGACAGTATGTGAGAATCACCTCTTAGGCTCATTTTACTGTTTCTCATGTAGAAGGAATTCCCTCACTATGTTCCCATTCTGAGCATCAAAGCCAACTGGGATGGGGGTTTGTCACATTCTGAATTCTAGCTCATGTCATATTTTGTCAGCATTGGCTTTGATAGACTCAGGTTATCGGTACAAATTTACATTCAAGATTAGTTGTCTTTTACATATATATCCCCTCTCCTGCAATCATGGCTAATTAGCTGCATCCATCATTGTAATTGTTTAATTTTTCATGCTAGTTCATTCACCCTTGTATTAGTGCCATGCATGTGAAACAGACTCTTGAAAGATTTTTCTTTTTGTATCTTGCATGCCTAGCATAACAGGACATTCAAAATCCCTTGAAAATGTTAAACTTTTTTTTTTATGTATATATCTCCTCAAAATTCCCAGTACAACTGCTGTAGAGTCCACGACTCAACTCTTGACTAAAGTCTTCACTCCGAGCGTCTGAGCCGGCTGCTGCGGCATACGCCACGCTGCTCTGTGACCCTCACTCTCCACTCCTCTCCTCTCCCAGCTTTTCCAGATCCCTCAGATGCGGACAGCCCAGCCTGCCATTCCAATTAACAGCGCTTCCTTTCGACCCGTGTCCGGCCAGCCCATCATGATGTTCCTGACGCCCATGCCCTTCACCTCATCCCAGACCGGCCAGTACTACGTACTCCAGTACTATGTGCCTCAGGTACCCAGAGCAGAGAAAAACGCCTGTGCAAATATGTACACAGTGTAGCAAATGGGTTGAAAATCTGTCTATAAACAGGTTGGCCAGCAATAAATAAACTGCTTCTAAAATGTGTAGATAAAAATATGTTTTATCTTGGAAGCAGAAATGAGAAGTTCTAGTTTAGTTTTTTTTCAGTGTAAAAACTAAATGTTTTTGTATTTTTTGTTTGTTTACTGCTTTGAATATCTCTTTTAGGAGTGTCCTATATGAATGGCCATGTCTGGTGCTAGGCCCTTTACCTCTGCTGTTCTGTTTCATTCTCAGTATCACCACAGTGGCCTTCCTTACGTGGGACATCCCCAGCAGTACTCCGTCCAGCCCACAGGACCCAGTACATTCTACCCTGGGCTCTTTCCTGCAGACTGCCCACTAGCATATGGTGAGTTTGGACTTCGCTTTCTCTACCCCCACCTGGGAAACCTACATGCGTGCTCTCACTGATAAAGAGACCTTTCTTCTGGGTATTCCTGCTGGCTGAAACTGGTTTTTCTTTTGCTCTCTAACTGAAACCAGTGCTTTTTTTTGGTCACCACTAGTGGCAGGGCCTTCATACTATCCTGGCCAGATCATATACACCAAATCTCCATCCATAATAGTGCATACAGCTCAGCAGCCTCCACCCACTAAGAGGGTAAAGAAAACAGTGAGTATTCCCCATGCCTCAGATGTGAAATTAATTTAATTGTGGATTGACTAGATGCAAATAACTTGCTGTTCGCTAAGATCCGTATCCGAGACCCTAACCAGGATGGCAAGGATATCACAGAGGAGATCATGTCAGGAGTAGGCATTAGCCAGAACACAAGCCCACCAGTGGGACGTCCCTGCACTACCCCTACTGCTCCACAGGTAAGCCGTTCAGTCCCACAGCCCGAGCCCCTGATCGGCTGCAGGCCGCTGCTTCGCGTCATCCACTCCACAGGTCAAAGTTCTCTCTCATCTAGTCCTCCCTCATAATAAGCTCTGAGCTGATTGTTTGGTTGTTTGGCTGGCTTTCATTGTCTTGTCCTATTAAAAGCATACATTTAGCATATGCAATCTTTGTCAGTTACAGGAAAAAAAAATACTGTTGGTGGGTTTTTTGTTTGTTTGTTTTACATTCTCCTTACTATAGAATTAACAGTCGACTGTTCGGTGACTTTGCATGCTGAGTTGTAACACTGATTATTAGTATAATTGTGGCAAGAATCAAAATCAACACTAGCTAAAATGACTGAATGCATTGGAATTTATTATTCCAATAGCACAATTTGAATGGGTCTACGGTACCTTAGTGTGTCAGGTCCTGTTATTTCTGTTGAACATTTGATGTTTGGGGGCACATTTTTACATCATTAGGCCTGCAGGCTATGTGGTAACGGCTATGCGATAAAAATTGTATTTGTTTCCTTTCCAGTCCAATACAAATTATAAATTACAAATGTATCAAAATGTAATTAAAGTCATATTTCAATTAAATGTATTTAAATACTGTTCAACAATATTTCTACTCATATCTACAGGTGGAACCTAAAGATATGAATGTCAATGAGAGGGATAAGTGTATTGAGGACCTGGAAGCCGTGTTTGCTAAAGTGAGAAAGTCTGCAGTGGAGCAGAGCAATCCTAACGCTTGTTTTCCATAAATTCTCACAATGCTATGAACTATGCATTTCAAGTAGATGTAATTAAATATTGCTTAACACTGTTTCTCTTCATAGTTGGAGGTGAAACTGAATTCTATTATAAAGATGGAATATGGTTCCTGTGAACATGATATGGGCCAACTGATTGAGGAGATGGAATCCACAGTTGCTAGAGTGAGAAAGTCTGCAATGCAGCAGAGCAATCCTAACACTTGTTTTCCATAAATACTAACAATGCAATTAAATATGCATTTCAAGTAGATGTAATTAAATATTGCTCAACACGGTATTTGTGTCTGCAGGCGGCCAAACTGTTAGGATTAGAAGCCGTACTTGCTCGGGAGGATATGGCTGCATAACCTCTGATGACAGCAATAAAGAAATACTCTGACATTTTTCAGTCTAATCCCTGCCTATGTTGTCTGCAACACAGTCAATTATACCATGGATAGTAATTATATCTTATTTTTTTTTGTCTCACAAACATTCTGAATGTAACATTTCCTACAGCTTTAAAAATACAATCACCATACTTGGCACCCACACTATTTTTTCATGTCCACTTACATCTATGTAACTTAACAATCACAATTCATTTTTAGACAACCAATTTCCAACCTCTATATATATATCGCTCGGAATTCAACAGACACCTGACTCAAGTATTTTTATTTTAATTTCCTCCATGTTGTTTATAATAGGCCTACAGTAAGAAATCCTTTTAAAGGTGATCGCCATTTCTACCACTGTATACTGTTGAAGCATACAAGTTTTTATTCATTGAGAGATATGTCATTTATGGGGATTAGGTACAGCGTGTTTTGTTCAGGACATTCACGACGATATATGTTCTAAATGGGATTGTAAAATAACTAGCTAGCTAGCCATGTATTTAGACAGAACCTGAATTGTGTTACATGGGGATTTTTATCCTATGTTTTTAAGGCTGCATTATGTACAGCCTAGCATAAATAAATACGCAAGAATGCAGAGCACAAATAGTCCATAGTTTATTTTCCCTTCTATATAAGCCCGCAGGTTCATAGGTGACTAGCTTTTATAATGTCATGTGTAATTTGAGCATAATGGTGGAAACTTCAAAGAACAATATGGAAAAAAAAGGAGGGTTGTTTACATAATTGCCCTTGAAAAAGTTTATAAGAATTAAACTCTTGTGTACCCCTCAGACATTCTCCAGAGGGTCCCTCAAAAGCATGTTTATATTTAAGTTGCAATAAAGGACAGGACCAGCTATTCTCTTCAACTAATTCTGATATCAAGTGGAAACAAGTTGTCAGGTTCTGGTCCGCACCGAACCAGGAACGCAGACATAGACACGTACACACATATCCGCACAAATCACCTACCACGACCACTGCTCGGTTCACAATCACACACTTATCAACCATCACGATCACCTGCTTCTAATTAACTCTCTCCCTATTTAAACCCCTCATGTACCATCCTCCAGTGTTTCCCATTTAGCATACTGTGGACTAAAGCTGAGCCTGTCTTCATGAGCTTCCCCACATCTGTGTTTTTAAAACTTTTTGGCAGTGCTTTGTGTGACTAATATCCTGCCTTTTTATCCCTCACCCATGTCTTGCTCAGGTGTCAATATGTCACATAACTAAATTAGTGTTCTATTATTTTCTTAGTTTGTACAAGAAGTACAAATATGTAGCTATCTAACATTTATAATGTGTATTGTATCTTATTTTGTTAACATTAAAATGTAAAACCAAGTGAAAACATTTAAATGTAAAAACAGGTTTGACACTGCTTTGGATCTAGTGAAAATACTAGAAGCTGTCAAAACCATGACCTGAGCAGTTTGCATTTAACACATAGAGAGAGAGACAGAGACGATGTACGACAACAACCAAAGGTATTCAGATCTTAAGGGAATCCTTTCACTTAGTCTTCAATTATGCACTCCATAGATGTCATGAGGGACAGCCTCACAAGAAAGGAGGCCTGGTGCATGGCATGCAGTGGTGCCTATCATGCGAACACAGAGAGAGACAGAGACAAGGTAGCAGACAACAACCAAACGTGTTCAACTGCTGTCAGGTCTTTCTCAGTAAACTTCAGAGAATGAAGTACAGGGCAAGCACTTGAACATGCGCATGTTCTTCCCTGGATACAGACACTTTGCCTCAAAGACAGTTGCCTCACAGGTTTGTTCCAAAATGACTTCCCTTGTCCCTTATTCCCTTATGCAACAGGAATTGAAAAGAAAGGTGTGAGCAAGTATACCCTCCACTGACAAGCTCCTGTTGTTTAAGTGTGAATGGATTCTGTGACTTGAACAAGTCTGCTCCTTCTCTCATCCAATATAGAAATTGCTCACCGAACTACAATGAGTGAACAAGGTCTAATGAACTTGCTGTGAGAATGATCTCAGTAATTAACTCAAAAAGGATAGGCTCAGAAGTGATTTTTTTTTTTTTTAAGTAGGAAGGATTTTGATATTTCAAGCTTGCCAGCAGAACTAGCTAGCCTAACCTGGGATGACAGCCAATGCACAGCATCACAGCTGGGGGAAACGGATGTGAAATGTCAGTTTAATCGGCAAGGCTCAAGGCAACAGGGTCCTGTCCCTTGACTGAGGTTGATCTAGAGGTATTTCAAGAAACTTATCAAGCGCACTTTAGTGGCAAAGAACAATATTTTCACTTGAACAGGGACCACAGATTAAAAGTCTGATGCTCTACTGACTGAGCTATTCAGGAGAGAAGCAATATCAGAAACATTACAAGTGCAATGTACATGTATGCAAAGAAAATTGAGTTCATGTGTATCGCATTAAGATGTCAATCTGCCTATGGAACATAACACCTCTTACGAGGCTCGATTTTTGCTCTCAAGCTGCGATGGTTTTGTCATGTCTAAGAGAAGAGGCTTTGGTCGGTGGAGTGAGTCTTTGATAACTAAGATTGTAACTAAGATTGAAACTGCTCACCGCACTACATCGAGTACACAAGGTGTAATGAACTTGCTATGAGAATGATCTCAGTAAGTAACTCAAAAAGGATAGGCTCATCATGATGCATTAGCTAACAATCGGCACTCATACACAAGTGTGAATGTTCAACATTCATTCAAGCATCTCGAGGTCACAGTCTGTAGTGTGTACAAAAGGAATCTAAAGAAAAGGTTTGAGCAAGTGCATCCTCCACTGATAAGAGATATAACTTTAGACTCCAATTGTAACATTAGAAAAAAGATGTACATACAGTCCATTTGTTTAAAATGTTCTTTGATGTGAAGCTCATATTATTTTGCCCCCACTTACGCAGAACTTGATTGTTGGAAGAATACAACAGGGGAACTTTCAGTTGTACTTCACATGACTGACACTGTGTAGACTTTAACTAATGTACAGTTGTGTAGCTTTAGAGTTGTGTACAATTGGAGCAAGTGACCTAAGCAACATGTATTGCATACACAGTTTGCCTTAACAAACCTATCACTTCATCATGGTCAGAATATTTGTTATAGATACATGTAATGCTTCAGCATTGCTACTAGTTCTAATACACTCAAACTAGTGCACCAGAGTGGGTGATGGTAATGGTACTGTTAGAAGCAAACCTATATGACTGGGGTTGGGCTTCCACACACTGTCCCTTTCTCCCAATTCACAGAGCGGAAACGACTCGTTTTCAGCCTGTTTTTTTTTTTTTTTACACAACCAATTTCCAACCTCTCTATATATATCGCTTGGAATTCAACAGGCACCTGTTGCTACTGCACCTTTAAGACGGATGTAAGATAAATGAGCTCCTTTATGATTGGCTGCCCTGTATTGTGCTTCATTCAAAAGGTACTCAGAGCTGAAATGCCTGAGAAAGGCAATTTAAGTGGGTGTGCTAAACCTCTATAGGCTGAATAGGCAGAGATAGGTCAATAAAGTGTTCTTGTGACATTAGAAATACAAATTTCAAAAGGGGCATTTTTGGCAGCTTAACTGACATAGTTAAGAATTTTAACATTTAAAATATATATATTAAAAGGAGAATGTTACTTATTTCACTCTGACTGTAAAACAGTGCATATTTTGTTAAATGGGATTTCCATCCCATGTTTTTAAGGCTGCCTTATGTATAAATAAATATGCAAGAATGCAGAGCATGAATAGGTCAGTCTTCCATTCTGTATCACATACCTACCCTTGATAACACCGTGGTAACTGGAAAAAAAACAACCCTTTTTACTCAGTTGTCACTACTTCCAATAGACTTCACGCTAATCTCATAGAAGTCCGCCCCTTTCCGTGTCCTCCGGAAACTGCACTTCCGTTGTGTTGTGACAGGATTTGTTCCTGAAGTTGTATGCGTTTTCTAAATTTGTACCGCATTTCTAAAGTGTGTTACCACTTTGATGAATATGCTTTGTGTATTTGCAGCACGATGGGTTTTCCAGGACACCGTAATTTATGCATGTTTAATTCCATCTTTTATTCACGTACTAAGCCCAACTCTATAGGCTAATATTTATGAAACCGAGATAACCATAGAAACGTCTTCATCTGTGCTTGATAGTTTCACGGAAAAACGGAACTGCTGCTTGTCAAGCTTGTTTCATCAGGTTTTATATCATCGTCATGACGTGTTTGAATTGATCCCAGGCATATGCAGTCCTCATCAAAATCCATGCATGTCCTAGGCTGTGAGTAAGGTATGTTCTCTCTCTGGTCACAGTTGGCAAATAAATTATGCATATAGATTGTGGGGAAAACACTTTAGCACGTGTTCTCCAAAGAAGTGTCTTAATATGAGCTATCTAGCTAGTTCCAATGTCAACTGTAATCATAACACTGGGTTTCTCTCTGTGCTCAGGTGTCTTATTCGCATGCCAGTAACATGTTAGCGATATTGCAGTAGTGTGAATTTTTATGTTGCCCGTGATGAAAGGTGACAGCGAATAAAAATCCAAACATTTTTTTTTGTTCAGGTCTTTTTAACGGTCATAACCGACACATATTTATCTAACAAAAAATCAGGTTCCTCTAAATGTGTGGAGGAACTGCTGTGTATATTTTTGTTTCCAGTGGCCTGAGTACCTAAAATATGTCACCATTTTAGGAAGCAGGAAAGCAGGGCTGCTTACAAACATGACATTAGTAAATTATTTTTGGGATATTTTCATTTATGATTTTCCCCTTTTTGTTGTTTGTTAGCTTTTTTACTTTCATTTTTTGTAGGGACTGTGATATATATTTTGTTATTTGAATGCATAATATAGCTTTGGGGCTCCCACAGACACTTGTGTATATACACATATTAGGGGAGATTTTTTCATTGGTTTGTATATGTTTTTGAAGGAATGCACATAGTTCTTATGTTTGAGCCACTTTAAAGATATTTTTTGACTTGTATCAGAAAGGAATGCAAGCATTTATTCATATCAACATTTTCCTTGCAGAGTCATTTCAAAGACGATGCAACAGAATAGTTTTGCTTTTCTATTCTGTACTTTGTTTATTGACAGGTAATTCCACCCTCAACTTTTTAGGGTGCCTCCCCATAATTGCTCAGCTCTTCTGTGTAATAAAAGCAGGATTGGTTTGTATATCACATTGGTGTAGGTCATTTTCACTTGTTATATAAAGAACATTCTAATGGCTTTGGGGGAGACAAACCAAATTAGTCCTTTATAATTGTAATTATATATTACTTTGCTTCATTAGAAGTTTGTGATTATTCCTGTTATTCATCAACTTAGATACCGTGATTTACTGGGGTAGGTCAAATTAAAAGATAATTGCCTGCTTATATTAGGTAAAGAAAGTTTTTTATGTCATAGTTTTCACTTACTATGATTGGGACAATACATCTTTTACATGAGGATGGATTTTATCAAAGCATGCTACATTTGTTACTGTTTTCACTTGAACAAGGAAAATCATACTCAAAACAGATATATAAGTGGACAGTCAGGGTGAAATAAGTAACATTCTCCTTTTAATGTTATATTTTAAAAAAATATTAAAGGTCTTAAGTATGTCAGTGTTTTCGTTAGTCTTTTGGCCAATGTTTTTTTTAAAAAGAGATAAGGAGATACCAGAACAAAATAGAAAAGCAAATAATAGAGGAAGATGGCATGGGATGGAGGGATGGAGGGATGATAAAAGACAGGGGTAGTAACGGATAATTTATTCTATTCTCTCAGCTATTCTCTTTAACTAATTCTGAAGTCTGCATCTTTATTTTCTATTTGAATGTTAACTTTACGACTAGCTGATTGGGGATTTAGGAACGACACTAGCGTTGATTTTGATTCTAGCCACAGTTCTAGTAATAAGCAGTGTTACAACTCTGCATGCAAAGTCACTGAACAGTTGACTGTTAATTCTGTAGTAAGCATAATGCAAAAAATACAACAACATATTTTGTTGTGATTGAAAAAATTACGTCCTAAATACATGCGTTGTAAATACATTGACATTAGTATTTTTAATTAATTTCTAACATTCAGAGACATTCAGAGGTATTTCTATTAAGCCCAGAGTCAGCTACGTCTCCACTCTCTAATTACTCAATGAACCTCAATGGTCTCCCAATCACATCTTCTCTAACAGTTAAAGATCTTGGAGTTATGGATCCCAGTCTCTCGTTCGAAGCTCACGTAAATAAATAATGTTTCTAGGACCCCCTTTCTCCACCTTAGAAACATTTCAAAAATTAGGAGCATGCTCTCCACACATAATGCAGAAAAGGTAGTCCATGCATTTATTGCTTCAATATTGGACTACTGTAATCCCTTACTATCTAGCTGTGCTATTAAGTGCCTAAAGTGCCTAGCGAGTTCAAAATGCAGCAGCCATAGTTCTTAATAGAGCTAGAAAATTTGATCACATCAATCATATCTTAGCTACTTTACTTTGGCTCCCAGTAAAATTTCGTATTGATTATAAACTACTTTTAATAATTCCAAATGTGCATTAGACTTTACAGTAACCTAAGACAACCCTTTTGCATGAAGGGAACTGGTAACTATGCTCACACTCCATAATGTGCAAAAGATATTTAAAGTGTTGGACAGTCGAAGCATTATGTGTGCGTGTGCGTGATGTTATTAACGTGACAGTAAAAGCTTACCATTTTTAAATGGGGGCTGATCGACTTTCCACTTATGCAAGACTTATGTCAAGAGTACATGTCAAAAATTAGAGACGAAATGAGGTGCTAAATGCCGCAATTAGGCATACAGCAGTCAAAGGCAATTTGGAAACACACTTAGAAAACAAAGATCATGATCTTTGATCATGATCAAACTTTCAAAAAGCTTATCAACGTGACGAGAATGTGAGGTTTAGGTTCATCTATAGTGTTACAGTATCAATGTGAAATATGGATATCGAGGTCAGCATCACGTAAGAATGTATGTGTGAAACATCTTTGTCGCCATAAATGTTGTGTTGTTACATAATTAAGCAGTCCATCCAGTTTCATTTACTTGATTTATTAGCAACCTGTGTCCACTGTCTAACTCAAGTATTTTTATTTTTATTTCCTCCATGTTGTTTATAATAGGCCTACAGTAAGAAATCCTTTTAACTGATTAATAATTAAAAAATATCTTTCTTGACTATAAGAATATAGCTTAACCACTAGAAAGATTAAACATCCAGTGAGTGTGTATCCTGGCATGTTAATGTAAAAGGCAGCTCCTACTGGATTTGGGGAAAGATTAGTAAAAGATTTCAAGTATCTGCAAAGCAGAAAACTGCCTATTCAACAGGCATAAATGATGTGCTACCGAAGTAGTTGTGTTATTTGCATAGTCTAATTAATATCATTAGATCAAGTTCTATATTACCTATATTGTTATATTACAATTTTGCTTTTGCTTTTTTGCTTCACAATTGTTACACATAATTGCTGCACCTGATACGAGTATAGGAATTTCAATTTATTCATACTGGATATAAGAATCATTAATGGCTGCTGAGTGAAGCACTTTCATTGAAAATTCATCCACCAATTTTTTTTTTAATTTTTTTTTATTTTTTTATATAACCAGAAACAGGGCACATCAGCCAGGAATACATTCCAGCTCTGTTTTAGAACACTGGCTGTGATTCATTACATTTTGGCAATTGTGAAAACAAACTGGATGATACTTCTAAAAGTAATTGTGTTTGCAGTTTATTTGCATTTAAATCTTATTTAAATCTTGAACCAAAAATGTATCAGAGAGCTCTAGTGTTTTTCACAGACACACACCCAATTAAACTGTGCTTGACCATTTCTTGCCCTCTATATCATTCTCTGCAGTTTACTGAGAAAGACCTGACACTGGGTAATGCCATTGTCTATTCGAAGGCCAAAACAACAACAATCTTGGTTATCAAAGATTCACTCCACCCTGACCACAGCCTCTTCTTTTAGAAGCTATGAAAAAACCACCATCGCAGCTTGTGAGCACAAATCTAGCCTCTTAAAAATACTCGCCTGGAATTAAACCTAGTAGAGTTCCACAACGAGGTGCAATTTGTAAAAGGACGTCTTTTTCTCTCAGAGTTAGAAATCTGCAGAAATAAATACATCAGTTAAATTTTTAAATATGTAGGTTAGAAATCCAAGTATAAAGAGCAGATATATTATCTGTGCTAATTAATAAATGTATTTAAAGTATACATTTAGTAGGCCTAAAAATATAACTCGTATGTAAATCATATCTAAATATTTTTATTTAGAGTAAATTACATGCGACATTTTGAAGATTTTGATTTTTTGGCCTGCTACCACCACACCGCCTCATCGGGAACTGTTAGACTTTATTTTTTATTTATTTTTATTTATAACTTAAAAATAATCACCTGGAATGTAAACCTAGCCGAGGTCCACAACGAGGTGCAATTTGTAAAAGGACGTTTTTTTTCTCTCAGAGTTAGAAATCTGGAGAAATAAATATATGAATTTATTACCCCCCATCAGTGGACCTTTAGAGCTTTATTATTAAAAATAAGACAGACAGATGAACAGACAAACGCAAAATGTATATATAATATTTTTAAGTATTCGCCATCTGCACCATTACAGGAATAATGTGTGTGTGTGTGTGTGTGTGTGTTTGTGTGTTTGTGTGTGTGTGTGTGTGTGTGTGTGTGTGTGTGTGTGTGTATGTATGTATGTATATATCTATGTATATGGTTATGTGTTTGTACATGTATGTTGGATTGTATATGTACACGTATTAGAATGTGATATTTATCGTTTATGGATTGGCTCTGTATGGATTTTATCAAAGGTGTCCAGTCTAGATTATTGGTTCTGTTATTGATTAATTCTGAGAATTATTCTATTGATATATATACTCTATCAATAGATTTTTCTATTGGGTGACACTAATATTATTTTTTGTTTTCCAGTTCATGAGTATGTTTTTTTGTTTGTTGTTTTTTTGCAAGAATATTTTTATTATATCAATATAATAATGTTATACATAGTATCCTGTCATATTGGTTGATGATATGTCTCCTAGGAGACATAAAGATGGTGTTGGATGGATATGGTTATTTAAAGCATGGGATATGTTGGTGATGCACTATATTGGACTGTTTGCACTTGTGTAGCATGTTGTCTGTTGCACTGTTGTTTTTATGTTGCACCATGGCCCTGGAGGAACGTTGTCTCGTTTTTGTTGTGTACTTGTATATATACCTGAAATGACAATAAAACCACTTGAACTTGAACTCGAACTTGATGACGACTTGCCAAAATTGCTTGATAGGTGTGCTCTGCCACGTGGCGTGAATGTAATCGTCAACTGTGATTTGAGTAAAGTATGTACAGATTGCTGAGCTTGTGAAACCAATTTTAAACATCCAATGTGTAGTATAATGTACTCTGTATTATTTTGTACTGAATGCATTGTAGGTTAGTGTTGCTGTCATGTGGTAATTATTATTACACATTTTAATCCAAACTGCAGCGTCGGGGGCTAGTAATAAATGTTCCTCCTATTGTCTCGATGGGAGAGTAACTGTGAGATTTGATTTCACTATTATTTTGTATATCTTAGATAATAGGTTTTTTGTATTAAGAATGCTTGTTTATAAATTCTGATAAGGATGTAGGTATCGGAATTGATTTTTGAACACATAGGTGATCTTAGCTGATGGTATTGTAGGAACTGGGGGCTTTCTATAGCATATTTTGGGGCTAGTTGTGGGCGTGACATGAAACAAGTCTTAGGATAAATATGTTTAAGGTTTGTAATGCCTTTTTCTATCCAAGATGTAAAGTTTAATATTTTTGTTCATGGTAAAACCTGGATTGTTCCAAATGGGAGAATGAATAGTTCGTGTGAGTGTGGAGTTTGATATCTTGTGGAATTTCCACCAAACTGTTAGTGTCATGGCCACCTTCAAACTGTTGAAACATGGATATTTTTGAATATGAGTCTGGGCACATTTGAAACACCTGCCGCAAACATTACTGACATTATATCTTGTTTATGTGATTGGCTGTGCTTCTCTAGCCACAAGTACTTTTTGATTTATTTATTTTTTAATTTGGTAATTTTATATATAACAGCAACAAATGACATCTTAAGTTTTATGACAAAATGTGCAAACAAGCTGGTCTGAGAGGTGTGTAGCGGGATATGACTCAGTGCATCTCTGGTGCTGCTTTTGATGAGTACAGTGTCATAAGTGTGTCTGTCCAGCAGCGCAAAGAGGGGATACAGCTTCTTCTCCCAGAGGTTTCCGATAAATATGTAGATATGTTAGTATGTAATAGAAAGACAGCTGTCCATCCTCATAGTCTAGGTACATGCCCACATTCCTGGGCAATTGTGTCAGGGGCAGAGGGGTCTCAGGCATGGTGCAGGTGTACGACTTCTGGGTGCTCCTCCAGAGCACCCAGAAACCCTCACAGTGGGTTTCTCAACTTGCTCAGACTCAAATCTCAATATCGGCATCCGAACCGTCTTAGAGAGGAACAAAAAACACAACTCATTTGATTAAATTGTTCCAGTATAAATATGGTTATCAAACATGCTTTTAAAAATATACTTCCATGGAGATGGTGCCCTACAGGGTAGTGTTGGAACAGTGTGTACAGGCTTAGTGTCATGTTGTGGCCCCGCCCCCTCCTCAAACATCTTGGTGTGTGTGTGTTCGTCTGTGTTGCCACACCCTCTCGTGCCGTTCACCTGTTCTCTGTTATGTGTAATCGGCTTGGGTGTATATATGTCTCGTGTGTCATAGTACGTGTGTTGGTGTTTGAGATGTGCATAGTA
The DNA here is from genome assembly GCF_041902795.1 of Electrophorus electricus. Classification (NCBI taxonomy): domain Eukaryota; kingdom Metazoa; phylum Chordata; class Actinopteri; order Gymnotiformes; family Gymnotidae; genus Electrophorus; species Electrophorus electricus. Next base: position 46,740 of record NW_027658793.1, on the reverse strand, counting down.
TTTGAGCTTTGTTGTATGTTTTGCATGTTTGCAAAAATAAAAGTGCGTTTCATCGTGCCTCGTCCCCGCATCCTGCTTATCCTCGCAACGTCACTACTAGACCACTTTAGATGTAACTTAGAACCTCCAGTGACCTCTGTATGTGTTTCTTTAGTTGTATGAGCTCCACTGGAGGACTCTGAATAGTTGACAATGGAAGAGGGGTATATCAGATTCACCCCTTCTGCCTCGGTATGACAGATTAACACACTGCATTAACGTTTAGAAATAAAAACATATGGTAAACACAGTCTAGAAAATATTACCTTGTAACAATTCATTCAGTATATGAACTGTTTTCTGTGTCCTTATGTCTATAAAGTAAAAGTGATAAAACATTTAAATGATAAATAAATTACAATAAATGTATAAATGTTCACAAATAAGAAACTACATTGGTCTGCACTTTTCTCCACAGATTCAAGGAACTCATGAAAGTTAGAAGCTATAGAAACACATAATACAGAATTATAGACTGACTGATGTGTGAGCAGAAAGATCACTGTGATGTTCTCATATCTAAAGCACTCAAAGCATTGATGTTATGTAAATGAACTGTGATCTGATTGGTTTAAGGAAATAGATTCACCTACTTTGAAGTTCAAGTTTTGATCAAAAGGTTAGAACTGGTTGACTATACTTTGTCTGTTCTGCAACAGGAAATTTAAACATTTATATCCAAAGTATTACGCGATATAAATCAAGTCAAGACTACCCGTTATTGACCGCTAGATGGCGGAAGATACGAAGAAATAAATGAGTCCAGATCCTCCTGCCCGACTGTACGGTGAGACTCTGCTTTTACGTCATTAAAACGCTAAAGAAAAAAGGCCGCCATATTTGTAGTTCCACAACGTGAAAAGGCGTCATTTTGTATGCCAACGAATGAATAAACACCATGCCATGCCTTGAAGACGACGAAATTGCAATCTATTTAGCTAGCCATAAGAATAAGAATAGCTGTTTGATTTACATTCTCACAAATATATTGCATGTACATACATCTACATTTCAGTCGATCAAAATGTTTCACGTACTTAGAACCGCAACTTTATGCTACAGTGGTCATATCAGAGATATAATATAAAATATAAAACGCAATAGGTGTCGTGTTCTGTAATAGAACATTTTAACATTTATATCCATATTACACTGCAGAAATCAATTCAAGACTGTAGAGTCGTCGTACCAAATGACGTAAACTCAATATAAACCGCTGACTTAATTTAATGAACAGTATTAAGATAATGAGTGAGTACAGCGAGTATTGTCTTACTGATGCCTGTTCTAACTGAACATAGGCAGACTCCTGCGGGACCTAGGCATCGGCTGCCAGATCGAACATAGCTCACATTTTATAGTGTTTGCATAGCATATCAGAATTTGGTATGATCTCCTAGAGAATTGCCATTCCACTGTGTCTTCAGCTTTTGTCCGATCTGCAAACAAGTCCCACTCTAGGAGAACTAGCTCAAGTGGTAGAGTGCTCTTTTAGTATGTGAGTGTTACTGGGATTGATGCTCACATTCTCAAGTCTAGAATTTGTAGTTTTTTTCTATGATGAAATCATTTCTGATAGCAAATGTTTTTGGGACCTGCTGATATGCTTATGCCATGCACACATTACGTGACTTTCAAATTTTCAAATTGATGTATGGCTCACACTGCACAACTCTATGTCTTGGAATCTGGAGTCCTTAATTTGTGGTATCTCAGTGGCAGGCATAATCAGTGATAAACCACTGATATGTCAACTGGTCTTAACACAGACAGATTTAACTTACTCTGTGGAGACTGTGTCTAACTTAAACCTTTCCTTCAAATAGAAGAGATCCTTGTTGCAGAGGTAATGTTTTTACCTTTATATGGTTTTTCCACTCATAGTCATGCAACACACACAAATGCAAACCTCTCACAGACTGTCTCACACACATCCAGTTATTCATCTGAACACATGATGTTTCTGTCTCTGTACCGCTATTAGTTATGCAATGGTTCGTCAATACTAGCACTAACTGAACAGCGTTCTGTATAAATATGATCTTTATAACAGCTGCCATAACAGCAAAAATGTAATGTCTGATTCTGTGAGCCAAGGAATTATTATTGATATTGTGAATATTTAATAACCTCCAATGCCAGCAAATTAAATTTTCACAATATTGTGAAAATTGTAAAGGATACTTTATTCATGTCCTCATTGTTAAAAATTGTATCGCTTTATCACAGCGATAAGCTGGTTAGCTAGCTAATAGTTGAGGTCAGTGAGTGTCTAACTCGGGGCTATAAACCCTTCCTTGTGGAACCATTTCATTGTTCATCTTTCAACTTTGATCGTTTAGGTGCTGGTAGTTTGTTAGCTAGCTAACTGTTCAGCAATAGAAAACCTACTTTTGTATGATTTAGAGACCCAAATTCACAAACCTGTGGGTTTTCAAATTTATCGTTCTCTCTAAATAAGCAAAATGAGGTAAGCCATTACTACAGCTATCGGACTGTTTGAACTACAATATTCGACTGACATTTATTGTTAGTTAGATTAAATTAACTTTCATAAATATTCTTAATTAATAGAATGTAGTTTTTAATGACTGATTAACTGTATATTTAACAGGAAGCTATTTATATAAAGTTTCAAGTTTGGTTTATTTGTCACATACATTTATTTGTCACTTTCATTTTTAGGCTGTAAAATGAAAGATCCTTGCTCACAATCATTGCTACAGTTTGATCAAATTCAGTTATATATATAAACTCCCTATTCAATAGGAAGAAACCAGTTCATGTCATTGTGAATTGCTTTTTCTGTAATCAAAACACTGAGGTTCCATATGGGAACAGAAACTGCTGGGACTGTCCATTCTGTGTGCAGTACAATGGCTTCTAAGAGGTATTGCTGTATTTGAGACATGGTGAGGACATATTTTAGTGAAAGTCTTCCAATGATGCACCCTTAACTGAACCATTTTATGCTGTTGCTGCTGTTAAAAAATGCGGAATGGTGATTATAACGAACCGATCCTTGCACAATATATGGAGCACCTCAACCATGGGGTATCAGCTGGTGTCCCTGTGCTTGATGCATCCAAGACTCAACCAGACACTGAAGATCAAGCAGCTGGCTTCCTTCACTCCCAGAGAGGAAGTAGGTTTTCCATTTGAACTGTTGCCTTCTTAGTTAAGACGTATGCATTGTTGATTGCAGTGCCAGAGCTGTGAAACTGTGCAAGGTAATGCATGTCCAGTGCTGGAATTAAGATAATAGCTCTAAATAGTCTCTGACTTGGGCAGAGATTGTGAGTGGGTCTTCAAGGGCAAACAGGATCTGATGGCCCACATGTAGTTTGATGTTATTCCTAAATAACTAAGTTGACTAAGTTTACATGGCTATTTGAAAGAAGCTGATCATGTAAGCAGCAAAGACAGAATATCATTCTCTGACTAAGGATTTAGTTGACTCATGTTTAGCCCAACTAAACTGTGGTCCTGACTGATTTTAGTTGGACTATTGAGCCACTGACTCATGCACAGAGTTCTCTGAGTATTTTGCAGTTTCTTAGTCTACTGAGTTCTTACTGAGTATAACGCCAACTTTGATGCATTTGTTTTCTTTTTTCTTGCAGTGTTAGGAGGTCATAACTGCTGATCAGAACTTTGGACAAGAGGGCTTATCCTCATAGCTGACTGACTTTCATGTACAACAAACAATCTTTTCTTATTTATTTTTTTCCAGTTGTAACAAACCGTTCTGCTGTTTTTTAACTTCTGTCAAATTTTTAATGGTTGTATAGGACAATTACGATGGAAATTGAGGTGTACAAGCACCACCTTGAACAGACCTACGAGTTGTGCGTGCCTGTCAGACCGCTGAGCAGTATGACATCCAGCACCAGAACTGACAGCTGCGGGCCCTGCTTTTCAACCACCAGCTCAGATGCAGCCAAGATGCGGACAAAGCATTCATTAAGGTGAGTAATTATTGTCAATGGTTGTCTTAGAATGGTGCTAAAGTGCTTAAGATACTTTTTGGCGATTCCATAGCCAAGAATTCTCAAGGTCACAACTAGCTGCATTCCTGTTGGGTGTGAATGACAGTTGCTCCTTCCCGGTTGATACAAAGTCACGATAGAAAAAAAGGCGTACACAGAACTGCAGTGAACACTGTCCTTCAAGTGCATACAGTGTTTGAGCCTGCAATCCAGTTCATTACCCTGTCCAACAGGCTCCCAGGTTCCCCTCCACATCTTCCTTGTCAGAGATGAAAATTGATATAAAAAAAATGGGGAACAGTTGAAATGACTGAGCCAATACACTGCACATTTCACCTTGAATACTTTTGGTTACTTTTTTGTTCCTGGCTACCTTGCTTTTTTAAGCATTGATTATATCAAACACTGATTTATCTAAGATGAGCAAAGACCTGTTCTCTCTTGCTGCATTTTGTTGGGTTTTTTGTTTTTTTTTCCAAATGAAGCTGTTGTTTTCATTTTTGGTGGGTTTCATACTATCCACACCAGCTTCCAGGTTTCTGTCCTTTTACATACCAAGCAATCAGCTTCCTTTCTCTTTGCTACAGAGCACCTCTTTTCTGTCCACACCTGCTTGGCTGGTAGCTCTCAGAAGCCTTATCTTCCTCACCTGTGCTTTTCTGGTTGCGGTGGCCATATGTGGGTCTGGATGTGACTCTGGAGACACATCCTCTCTCCACAACAGCCCGCACACTCTCAGCGGGGGAATCATCCCATCCAAAGAAGCCCACCAAAGTGACACTGAAGCCAAAGCAAAGAGCATCACCAAAACTATGCAAATGTGGAATGACCTGGTGGGTCTTCTGCCAGAGAGAGGCAATAGAGAATATCAAGCTGATCTGGTAGTCTGGAAGCAACCACCAGATGGCTGTTGCTTCTGTTGGCCTTTTGACTTCCATCAACATCTACTCAGGCAGTAAAAAGAAATGGTGTACTGGGAGGTAGTAAATCTTGCTAATCAGTACTTGTTTTTGGCCTGTGAAAATACAAACAAACAATACACATATTCAAACACTTCTGAACTACAATTGCTTATCAGGATTTACACAGGCTTATGTTCTTAATACCTCTTTGCTTACAACTTCATCAAAGCGGTTTTGTTCTACAGTATGTGCAAAGTCTACTTTCCCACACAGTTCACATCAGTCTTGGTTCGTCCTGCTGGTTCTTCATGTCTGTGAATGTGAAAAATCAAACTTTTTTGCTTGGCTTCAAGCAGTGATCCTTTGATTGCATCATTCATGATTCATTTAGGATTACAACCAAGTGGTTCAAAATCCAGCCAGAGGTGTACTCAAGTGAGGTAATAAAATGAAATTATTAATGTAATAATATGATGGCAGGAATTGTAAAAGACCAAATTAGGCTTCAGAAGTAAGCAGGAAGTGATAATGACCAAATATGGCCTCTGTGGCAAGTCCGGGATTGAGGCCAGGATACCACCTAAAGATACAATTTTAATAAAAAATGGTTTTGTAACTTGATGAAAATGTATAAAGATTGAACCCACCTGAGACTGTTAGACATTCTGTGGACAATACCTCGTCTGTATGCAACATTGAGCTCAGAATAAAGATGGCACCGGCTATTCCCTTCAATTAATTACTTTATTTTCTATTTAAAGTGTACTTGAGAAAAGGACTGGAATGTGGGAAAAATCTAGGAACCACACAAGAATGTCTGGAGATAAAAATTCAAGGCTGCATAGCCATACCTTAATGTGAGAGATCTTCCATTTCAGAGTCTGCTGTGTGAGAGTCCTGTGCCTTTTTTCTCTAGCTTGGAATAGGACTGTTGCTTCTGCTTCTTAAGGTTTTCAATCAACAAGGACGGTGGCTCCACCTGCAATGAACCATGAGCTTGTTATATTGAACTGCACAAGACAGTAAATTAACTCTTGTATTCATTCTGTATGAAGTGCGCCTCACTTGAGATGTCAGCCAAAGTTTAGCAGTAAATATGGTTATCTGCAGTTAAGTGTGTTGCTATTGATAGACATCTTCAGCTAAAAATAAGTCTTCCTTGACCCTAATCCACCAAGCCCAGATTCAACACAGACATGCATGTGCTGTAGTTGGCTTCAAAACATTCAATGAACTTGTCAGCAACATGGTCCAGATTCCTGCAGCATGTGACATGCGTCTGCACGCATCCTGCCCCCACAGTCTCTGCCTGGCTCCCCCCACCCTCCTCCACCCCCAGTTTGCTCTCTCATCCTGCCCACCAGCAGCTAATGTCCACCGCCGCAGCGCAGCACCTCCCACTGTATGCTGCATGCTCCTCTGTGTGCCTGTGGTAAAACCTCGCCAAGTTTAGTGTTCTAGCCACTGCACTCCCCTCCCCAACTCACACATCAATCTCAGAGGCAGATGGATTCCTGTCTCCCAGCCGCATCCCAACTTTTTGATCTGTACACATACTTGGATAAATGTTCTCTGTGAATACAAAACAGCAACATTTGTCTAGTGTACCGGAGACCTCTTGTAAGTTTTGTAGACAGATGAGGTCAGGCTGTGCTAGCTGAGAGAGACGATATTTGAGCTTGAATCTGACTAGCACATGCACAGAAGCATAGGGTATTATGAAGGCTCTGCATGATATCGTGACCCAAGGTTGAGCTTACAGTAGGTTGCCATATTGCCTCATATCAAGGGCAGTGTACGTTGGAAGACCATAGCAGAGACGTGTGACCGAACTATGTGCACGAGCGCATAACATGCCGCATTCCTTGTTTTCTCCCATTTTTGAGTGAAGCTAATTGATAGTGCCATCTGCCATCTCCTTTTAGAAAGCCAGTGCAGTGCCTTGGCTGTTGATGTGAGTTGTTTTGTCAAAGGAAAGAATTGAAAATGTGAGCGGTGATCTCCATGTAATACTTAGGCTTTAATGCCCTTTACCACTCATTCAGTGCTTGTCTGTGTTTATGTTTTCAGTGTTACAGTGTGATTTTATTTAGGTGAAATTTGTTTTCAGTCTATCTGCAGTAGTGCACTTAAAGGGCCAGGAAGGTTAGTGGAACACATTTGCTCTGCCTCTGACCTCACAATTCCACTGTAACAACAGTGTTCAATTCCATCATTTAAAAAAAAACAAAACTTGGTTTGGTTTAAATTTGTTTAAAGATTTGTTTAAATTGTGTGTGCCAGTGTATCTGAGCGTGTTACAGTCTCTCTGACCCTCTACACCCATTAGTGCGTTCTTCCACTAGCTTCTCTCTCGTTCCTGCTTCAATATTCAAGGGAGGATTGAGATCCATTCAGGTAATTTTGCAGTCTTCAAAAAATGCATTGAAAGACATTCCAGTAGCTCAGTGGTGCACCTGCGCTCCACTCTGCTCCCCAGTTCGGAGGATGCCAGCACCTATGTTTAGTCTTTTATGTTTAGTCTTTTTTAGTCTGTTTCTTTTTATTTCCTTTGGACTCCAGTGCTTTTTAATAATCTGTTTTGGACATGGTATGGCTGCTCCATTACCCAGGAGCCCATACAAAGGTTCATTTCTGCCTGCCTGCATAACTGCTGGAGGGAGGATTTTATGTCCAGAAAATGTTAAGATGGCAACAGCTCGGTGGGAGACAGTATGTGAGAATCACGTCTTAGGCTCATTTTACTGTTTCTCATGTAGAAGGAATTCCCTCACTGTGTTCCCATTCTGAGCATCAAAGCCAACTGGGATGGGGGTTTTGTCACATTCTGAATTCTAGCTCATGTCATATTTTGTCAGCATTGGCTTTGATAGACTCAGGTTATCGGTACAAATTTACATTCAAGATTAGTTGTTTTTTACATATATATCCCCTCTCCTGCAATCATGGCTAATTAGCTGCATCCGTCATTGTAATTGTTTAATTTTTCATGCTAATTCATTCACCCTTGTATTAGTGCCATGCATGTGAAACAGACTCTTGAAAGGTTTTCTTTTTGTATCTTGCATGCCTAGCATAATAGGACATTCAAAATCCCTTAAATTTTAAACTTTTTTTTTTTATGTATATATCTCCTCAACATTCCCAGTACAACTGCTGTAGAGTCCACGACTCAACTCTTGACTAAAGTCTTCACTCCGAGCGTCTGAGCCGGCTGCTGCGGCATACGCCACGCTGCTCTGTGACCCTCACTCTCCACTCCTCTCCTCTCCCAGCTTTTCCAGATCCCTCAGATGCAGACAGCCCAGCCTGCCATTCCAATTAACAGCGCTTCCTTTCGACCCGTGTCCGGCCAGCCCATCATGATGTTCCTGACGCCCATGCCCTTCACCTCATCCCAGACCGCCCAGTACTACGTACTCCAGTACTACGTGCCTCAGGTACCCAGAGCAGAGAAAAGCGCCTGTGCAAATATGTACACAGTGTAGCAAATGGGTTGAAAATCTGTCTATAAACAGGTTGGCCAGCAATAAATAAACCGCTCCTAAAATGTGTAGATAGAAATATGTTTTATCTTGGAAGCAGAAATGAGAAATTCTAGTTTAGTTTTTTTCAGTGTAAAAACTAAATGTTTTTGTATTTTTTGTTTGTTTACTGCTTCGAATATCTCTTTTAGGAGTGTCCTATATGAATGGCCATGTCTGGTGCTAGGCCCTTTACTTCTGCTGTTCTGTTTCATTCTCAGTATCACCACAGTGGCCTTCCCTACGTGGGACATCCCCAGCAGTACTCCGTCCAGCCCACAGGACCCAGTACATTCTACCCTGGGCTCTTTCCTGCAGACTGCCCACTAGCATATGGTGAGTTTGGACTTCCCTTTCTCTACCCCCACCTGGGAAACCCACACGCGTGCTCTCACCGATAAAGAGACCTTTCTTCTGGGTATTCCCGCTGGCTGAAACTGCTTTTTCGTTTGCTCTCTAACTGAAACCAGTGCTTTTTTTTGGTCACCACTAATGGCAGGGCCTTCATACTATCCTGGCCAGACCATATACACCAAATCTCCATCCATAATATTGCATACAGCTCAGCAGCCTCCACCCACTAAGAGGGTAAAGAAAACAGTGAGTATTCCCCCTGCCTCAGAGGTGAAATTAATTTAATTGTGGATTGACTTAATAGATGCAAATAACTTGCTGTTCGCTAAGATCCGTATCCGAGACCCTAACCAGGATGGCAAGGATATCACAGAGGAGATCATGTCAGGAGTAGGCATTAGCCAGAACACAAGCCCACCAGTGGGACGTCCCTGCACTACCCCTACTGCTCCACAGGTAAGCCATTCAGTCCCGCAGCCCGAGCCCCTGATCGGCTGCAGGCCGCTGCTTCGCGTGATCCACTCCACAGGTTAAAGTACTCTCTCATCTAGTCCTCCCTCATAATAAGCTCTGAGCTGATTGTTTGGTTGTTTGGCTGGCTTTCATTCTCTTGTCCTATTAAAAGCATCATACAATCAGCAACAAAATCTGATGGTGTAGTTTGATTTCCGGCCATTCTCTCTTCCTTCTTCAGTGATTCGGTCACACCGTTGACCCTCCTCCGTCATATTTGACTGGTTCCAGTAGCTTGTGTGATTGTGGCTGTTCTGATTTAAGAAGGCTTCTCAGATGTGTTTTGATGTTCCGACTTGCCGTGCCTATTCTTTCGTCTGCCTCCATCTTAGTTCTCCCTCACAGCCACTCGAATCCTCCTGATCTTCCCTCGTGTTCCCTCAACACAGACAGCCCACGTAAAGGCCCTGTAAGAAGGATTCAGCCAAACCCTGAGCACCTCAGCTCCTCTGAGGAAAGGCTTCTCTGTAAAGGGAACACTCACTACTGCGCCGTTGCACTTACTTTGTGTCCTCTTTCCCTAAATGTTAACAGTGTTCCTCTTTCCTCTCTTTCTCTATTTCTCCTGCCCATTTATTTAAGCACCCCATGCTTGTCTGCTATCTCTTGCTGTCTTTGTGTCTTCACCCCCCCCCCCCCACCTCCACACACACACACATTTTGTGCCTTTGCGGCTGGATCTTTTGCCCTCTTGTGCTTTCTCATTTCATCTCTCTCTCTCTTTGCCTCTTTCTCTTCTCACTTCTCTAATTATGCTGTGCTGTGCTGTGCTGTGCTGTGCTCACCCCCCCCCCCTCATTGCCATTCCCCTTCTTCTGCATGTGTGTGCAGTATCTCTCTCTCTCTTTCTCTCTCCCTCTCTCTCTCCATCTTTTCCGTCTTTTGCTAGTTTTTATGTCCACACCCTCATTATCCTCGCATTTTCTACCTCAAATCCCAGCAGCTGAACAGCCAGGTAGCAGAGCAGGGGAATGTCAATGTCGGCCTGGCCCTGGAGGCCCACTGTCCGGCGAAGGCTGCAAGTCCAGCAGCCGGAGAGGCGGTTGCCTCAGGCACGCTGACGCCCTCGTTGCCTTCCAGCACTGCTGCTCCTTCAGGCCTCACTCTCCCAGGCCAGGCTGTTATAGAGGCAGTCCAGGCCTGTGGAGCCTCCACTGGGGCAGAGCTGAAAGAGACTGGGAAGGAGCCAGAGGTCTTGCTGGAGGATAAAGTGGAGCCCATTTTACAGTCCAATCTTAGGCAAAGCTTGAGTCAAGGTAAATAACCACATGCATGACATGCTATGTTAGGACACTAAAAAGACACCAGACTGATTTGTTATGATTTACAGCTATTAGTTTATCCAACACCTGGAAGAAGCCAAAAGAGGACACTCCTGTGGGGCAGGCCCAGTGTCCTGACAGAGAGGTGATTCCTCTCTCCAGGTGCTCACTGTACCCCTCTCTGCATGCAGAGCCAGAGCTGAAGGATGGGAAGAGGCAGTATGATAGAGACTTCCTGTTGGCCTTCCAGTTCATGCCTGCGTGCATGCAGAAGCCAGAGGGGCTTCCTCCCATCTCTGATGTGGTACTGGACAAGGTAAGCCTGCTAAAACATTGGCCTTAGGGGACCTTTAAAACCATTCCATGGAGAGGGGCTGATGGACTTCGACTTGACTCTGTTGTTTTCTAGATCAAACAAAACAAGCTGCCCCTGCAGCAGGTGGGCCCTCGCATTATCGCCAGAGACCCAGGCTTCAACCCAGCCTCTGCAGACTTCAGCAGGGCAATTCCTGGAGGCAGGGGTGCACCGGTGGGTCTCTCCGCTCATCCCTTCTCTTCTGTCACAAATGAATGAGCGCCTGGTCATCTTATGTGACCGAGGTCTTTGTGACATTGTTACCGCCCATAATAAAGAGCACCCATTCGTTGCTTCAGCTGCTCAGTGTAGGCCCGAGACGGCTGCCTCCCCGCAAGATCATTACCAACGTGTCCGTGAATGACGAGGTGCAGCTGAAGAAGGCTGAGAATGCCTGGAAACCTGGCAGGAAAAGGGAGAACACCCAGAACCCCGAGACCCAGAAAACTCAGGTCAGCACCTCACTCCGCTGTGCCCTGTTTTCAGATTTCAGAGTCACAGCCTGTTATGGTGGTCTTGAAAGCTACTTAATTTTTTTTGCGATATGCTCTTCAAGAATTGGATATTTAAATTATAGAGTCGTTGTTTAATTGGGTGGGTGTGCGGGGAGTGTGCACGAATGTAGCTATGCAGGGGGACATTGGTTTCTAGTGTAAACAGGGGGTGTGATGATACTGAGGACCAGATCTTGTGTGCTTGTTGTTCCTTGTGTTGATTGTGGTGTTGATTTTGGTGAGAGAGTATTGTAGATATTGTAGTGTATTCTGTGGATGATCTTGTATATATTATAGGTTAACACCCAGTGGTTGTGTTAAAAATATTCTTGCAAATTTGTGTGCAATTCAGCATTTGGAGAGATTGACAGATCTTCATTGCATTGTCTGGTCGGTAGGGTTATTATTGGATCAGATTTGGTTATTATGTATATATTTTTTTTGTTTGTAGGAGTTATATATTGATTAAATCTAAAATTCTTGTAGCTGGTTCTAATGGGTTTTCTTTTAATTTGAATTTGGAGCACATGAGGGGTTTTAGTTGATAAGATTTGATAAACTGTTTGCTGCCAGTGCTACACTTCTCGGAAAGTGTGATTGATGTATGATGCCTTTATCGGTCTATATAGCAAAGTTGAGTGATTTTTGTTCATGAGGAAGTTCCAAATGGCAGAGTAAATATTTGGTGAAAGTGAGGAGTTAGTCATTATGTGGAAGAACTGCTGAATTTAACAAAAGATTGGGATCTTTGTAATGGAAAGCTTAGTCGGTAGTCTGTTTTCCTCTCCAGGAGCTTTTCCAGAAGGTGCGCAGTATCCTGAACAAACTGACACCGCAGATGTTTAACCAGCTGATGAAGCAGGTGATGGACCTCACCATCGACACAGAGGAGCGCCTCAAAGGCGTGGTTGATCTGGTTTTTGAAAAAGCCATCGATGAGCCCAGCTTCTCTATGGTCTATGGCAATATGTGCAGCTGCCTGGCTATGGTGAGTAACATGTTCCCATACATTGCTGCTGAAGTTCCATACAAAGGCAAATGCCACACAGAAGTGAACTCTGTTTGAACCACTCTAAACTGACATGGAGCTTTAATCAGCTTCTATTTAGTAACAGAACTCTCAACACTGTCTTATACCCAAGTGTTTCTCCTACATGTCTTTCCTGTGTAGTTAAAAGTGCCCATGGCAGACAAGCCCACCAGCACTGTGGGTTTCCAAAAGCTGCTGCTGAACCGCTGTCAGAAGGAGTTTGAGAAGGACAAGGTCAACGATGATGTTTTGGAGAAGCTGCGGCACCAGCTGGAAGCGGCCACTTCAGTAAGCAGCACTCCTGTCTAGTTTACCCGACTCACCAACCCACAGATCAGGAGAAAGGGGACTGAAATCGGCAGCAGTGCTGGGAGGCGGCCTGGTCGTTATCGGGTCCAAACGCGCTGTTTCTTGCTTTTGTCTTTGTTCTGGTTACTCCTCGCAAGGCCAGCGAGCGGGAGAGGCTGGAGGAGGATCTGGAGGAGGCGAAGGACAAGGCCCACAGGAGGTCCATCGGTAACATCAAGTTCATCGGGGAGCTGTTCAAGCTGCACATGCTGTCAGAGGCCATCATGCACGACTGTGTGGTCAAGCTGTTCATGAACCACAGCGAGGAGAGCCTGGAGCGTCTGTGCCACCTCCTCACAGCCATCGGCAAAGACCTGGACTTGGAGAAGGCCAGGGTAAGCAGGCCGCGGGCCTGGTCTGGGTTGATTTAATATTCTCAGCAGATGCTCAGCACTTGCATCGGTTTATCTTTAATATGTCATGTAAAGGTTTACGGCGCATGTGTAGATGAGTGCTAGTGTGCAGTGCAGCGGCTGTGCGGATTTTGTCCAGATTTGGTCTGTGTTGCGTTTTTCACAACAAGTACTTTACACATCGAAACTGGATGAAGAAGTTTTGGATATTGTATATTGACTGTCAATTTTGTCTCTAGTAGGAATGGCAGTTGTGATGTTGACAGTTCAGTCACCAACTAGTGTGACAGTTATTTGTGTTCAAGTTTCCTGGTCTTTTTTATTGTGTTTTTTTTTTTCCATGCACGCTTTTAACCAAAAAACAAGCATGTTGAAATGTTGTTTATAAAAGTTTTGCCGTCAGTGTTTTCTGTTGCTTGCCTGTTGCCTGCACTCTGACTACAGGGTAGCCAACTAATTAGGATCATCATCTATAGTGCGACTAGCATGCTGTGCTGATATCAGTGTATTATTAGGCCTTGGCAATGATTTTGAAAGTGTCCAAGTTCATGTTGTTAGTGAAGTTGTTAGTGTGGTTGTTAGCTCTGCTCCTACTGCAGCTGACAAAATGAAAGGCTTTTATTCAGGACTGGTCAGCTGTTAGAAGGTTTTGCTCTCACAGCCTCCTCCACGTTTGCCGCCTCCTGCTGCTGCACCCTGGATTCCCCAAAGCCAAGTGCAGCTGATGACAGCACAGCTACACCCACAGTGGCAGTGAACTGCTTTACAGCACTGACCAACGTGCAAGGCAGCAGGGTTTACATAAGAGTCATAAACATCTTGTGACATGAGTTCAGCTGAGAGCACACCTGATCGAATCGAAAGGTGAAGAATATCTGAAATTTGTCGACGTTTCTCTTACACTCTCTCTCTCTCTCTCTCTCTCTCTCTCTCAGCCAAAAATGGATCATTACTTTAAATATATAAAAAAGACAGTGAAGGAGAGGAGGGGTTCCTCACGCATTCGGTTCCTGCTCCAGGACGTCATCGACCTGCGACTGGTTAGAGACTCTGCCTGTGTTTGTGTGTTTGTGTTTGCCATTCCAGCGCATGGTGATGCAAAAGTATGCATCTGCTGATTTTGCTTTTCTAGAATAACTGGGTGTCGCGGCGAGCTGACCACGGGCCCAAGACCATTGAGCAGATTCATAAGGAGGCCAAACTTGAGGAGCAGGAGGAGCAGAGGAAGGTGCACCAGCAGCTGCTGTCCAAGCACAACAAGAGGCAAAGGTGTGGCCCTCAATTCCGTGACAGCCTTTTTCACCTGGCTGTGTGAGGCCGAGGACAAGTCCAAGGACAATCGACAGGAGGATGGACACATTTGCCAATGTGTGCTAAAAGACAATACAAGAATTCAAAAAAATAATAAAACTGTGTGACAAAGAAACAAAAGTTCTGACTCTAATGTATTTTTGCTTTTTCCTTTATGAACTGCAGACAAAACTATATTTAACATTTGCAGATGTTCAAAAGAAAAGACGGAGGTGAATATAGAAATAATATTATTTATTTTTTATTTAATTCTTCCTTGGCTTCTCCTGAATTCAGATAGGCTCTGCCCATTAGATTTCACTTTTTTGTTTGTTTGTTTTTTTATTTTTTTGCTAATTTCAAACCAGTCCTAGGATTTTCACACAATCTGAATGAAATTGGTGTCAAAATATTTGCAAGAGTCTGAATCTCAATAATTATTTAAACAAAAAACCTGACATAAAAAATACAGCTGTCCTATTCCAGTCTAATATTAGTAGTACAAATTAGTAGTACAAAGGTCAGGCTTTAACTTTAACTTTAACTAGCTGTCACTCCTGAACGACATGTTCAGATTTCATGAAATTTAAAAGACTTATACCAGTATTGACTTTGAGGTAGCTTACCAAATGTAGCAGTTTTGTCAATATGGGGCATTATAATATGCAAATAACTGTTTCTCAATGACTGCTCTTGTGATCAAGATGAAATTTTGCATACTGCTTCTGTAAGCAAGCTGAAGGATTCCTAAGGATGACTCAAACATTGGCTAATGTTTTTCAGGTAATGGGCTAATCATAGAACTGGCTTCAGTGGACTTCTATAACGTTGATTCTTGTAGAAATTACTTTAAATTTAAATATCCTACTACTTTTTATGTTGCTGATGAACTGTAGCACACTAGTCGTAGGACCTTTCTCCAATCTTCCCAAATTTGGTATCAAAATGTTGATGAGACTGAAACATGTTGATATTTGTATGGTATATGGCACTTACATACCTATCAATCCTTCCAAGGTGTACTGATTCATTCAAAACAGCTGAAAAAAAATTAAGACTTCTTTGAGTAATTCTTATGAAACTTGACATGAGTATTGATTTATGGACTTTGAGCTAGCATGGGAATTATAGGACATTTTTGCCAACAGAGCCCCTCTGACATATGAAAAGGTATTTAAAAAAAGAAAAATGAGTCAATCCCATTGTGTACCAATTGTGCATGAGAAATGCAGTTTATACAGTGCAATACTTTGTGACTATTTCATAAAAAAAGTTCAATACGTTTCGTAAACCTTTTTTTTGCCTGATTTTTGATACCTAAATTAGTTGGGCAAATGCACCTTTCAAACAAGTCAGTGACCTTTTGATCTAGAGATACCTTTTAAATGTAAAAAATGCAGATCTTCTTGTAAATAATGATCAAAAATATGTGTATTTAACTATCAATCCCCAAGAGCAGGATTTTTATTAATAGGCTAAAACTTAGCCATAGAGTGTTAGATTATCACCAAACTTCAATGGTGTATATGAACATACTGTGAATGCAAGTACATTTGGGGTGAACTGACCTTCTGGGGGAACTATATTTCTTAGTCATGTCGAATCAGAAAAATAATATTTATATAAAGCAATTCAGCAGAGAAAATTGAGAGATTGGTTTCAAAATACAACATTCCTGGAAACAAAACCTCAAAACCAACCACAAAGGCTGGTGAACTTTATATGGGATGTCATCAGCAACCAAGTTGTGCAGATGTGATAAAATGATTGGACCCTTTACTTGCCACCTGCAGCTATAATAAATGTAATTCTAATGTATGTCATGAATTCCCTAGATGAAGGAAGTTAGACATTTCAATAGCAACACACCTCCCTTGATGGAATGACTGGGTACAGAAATTAGTTGACCAGAAAGGCCAGAAAAATAGCACAACCACAGCCTTCAAACCTGACAACAAACCTGCTTAATGCTGACAGTTTTATTTTTTTTCAAATACAAAATACAGACTCACTCTCAATAAATAACCATTTGATGAACTAATGCAGAATATAAATTAAGACACTGACACAAGCTTTACTTTAGTTACTAAGCATTTAGGTTTGGGTGTTTTTCGTACTTGGTGGGATGGTTACGAGAAAATATTGGCATATTAGATAAGCAGAAAAATACTATGGATGGGTTCAACACATGATGTGCGTACTCGTTTGACTTTGGATCTATTGGATCACGCCAATAACTGTTGAAAAGAAAAATGACCACCTGAATGCTAAAACATATAATGGAAATAAATGTCTTATGCAATACGAGAATTATGAAAATTTAGAGCACGCAAATCCTTCACTTCTGAAACAGCAGAAATTATGTAATTTTACACAGATTAAAAAAACCCTCAACGCTAAAGACTGCTGTTGACGGAGTTTTAATGTAAATATAGTAGGTTGGGGAAGTGTAACGATGAGCAGTGTGTGGAAAAGAGTGAGATTTATTAGGGGCAAATCCAAAGTCCAGGGTCAAATTATTAACATGGAGAGTCCGAGAATTCATGATAAACTAAAGTAAAGAAAAGTGCACGAAGACAAACCAGGGATGCAGGCTATAACATTGGGGCGAGGATAAACATTCAGGCTTATATTCACATGCACGGAAGCCTCGATTAACAAACAGCAGCTGGACTTACAATAAATAGCAACAAGACTAAACTAAAACCGGGCTTAAAAACATGGTCAAATGAGCATTAAACCAGACACAAGTGCAAATTATGAGGGGTGCAGAAAACGAAACGAAGGAATGGAACCACAACAAGGGAGTAAATCAAAATAAAGACACTAGACAGGGAAACCGTGGAGACATGAACGCTAGGAGGGTGGTCAGTGGTGACAGGAAGCTTGTTTCAGTCATGGATGTCTTTGGCTAAATGAATGCAACTGAAATTCTTTCCTCATGTGTCCTAATAACCAAATAATAACCAAGTTCTTCTTTATTTCTAAATAATATGCCTAAATATTATTCTAAATAATATCCTAAAACTTGTCTCACCTAATCGTAGTCATCAGTTTATTAGATAAATGCATACCTATTTTTCTGTTTGTGTTTCACATGTTCCATTCCTTTTCTTTTCTTTGAAAGAAAAATGCCTTAACTTAATCAAAGACTAGGATTAAAAAAAAAATAATAATAAAATCATAGACAGGTCAGCTGAGCCCACTCCCTTGTCGTAATGTCCCCATATTGACAGTTAAATACCACATATTAAATACAATAGAGACTGGAGTGTCTTGTTTTTCTCTGAACATTCCACAGTGCATCTAGAATTTTAATAGTTGTTTATTTCTGCTCAGTTTTTCTGCTCTTATTTTAATTTGTTTTTGTCTTAAGGAGTAAAAAAAGGGCGACAAACGAGACCTGTGACCCCAGGGGGAAATCATGGATCAGATGCCTCACACCAAGTCACTGTGTAAACAACACCAGGTTCATGTTTTAGTGTGAGGAATGAGTGCAGGAGTGTTTTGAAAGAGCAAATACAAACACTAACAAGAAGAGAACAAAGAAAACAGGAAGGAGAAGCTCCTTTCCTTTCTGAGTTACTTACTGAGATCATTCTCATAGCAAGTTCATTACACCTTGTGTACTTGTTGTAGTGCAGTTTGCTGTTTCTATATTGGCTGAGAGAAGGAGCAGACCTGTTCAAGTCACAGAACCATTTACATTTAAACAACAGAATCTGGTCAGTGGAGGATGTACTTTCTCAAACCTTTTTAACTGGTATCTCACCTCTGTGTCTCTCTGTGTTCGCAGGACAGGGACCACTGCACACCTCGCACCAGGACACCTTTCCAGTGATGACTCCCCTCGTGTGGAATTAGTTCACAGCTGTTTAGTCTTATACTTATCCACAACTAGGATTAGTCCATTTACTATTTCTTAGAAGTGGGGATCAAGAACATTGGAAGACGTGAGTAGTTTTTTGGAGCAATAAAGATCAATACATAAAAACAGGCAAATGACCTGGTTATACCCAAATACATCAATAAACACATCAAACAAGGTAATGCTTAGGTATGAATTGTCTTGACTTCGTGACTTATTATGAAGCTTAACTTGTTATGAAGTGACACATGTGATAATGTTCACACATTTAGCTGCAATTCTTTGTTTAACTTCAGAGGGTTAAATGGAGCTCACTCAGATGATGGTGTTGACTGCTTCAAGGATTTTCACTAGAAGTTATATAACTGCAAGTTATATTACCGATGTCTAAGTGTATGCAGCGCAGAATTCTTTATTCGTAATGTAATACATGTCCTATTTAATTCTACAAGATAAACAGGTTGGAAAATATTTGTGTAAAATAGATTATGATTATTTTTGGAACATAAAGCCATGCAAACATTGTAAGTGGACATCAAGGAAAAATATAAAATAAAAGAATAGTATAGCATACAGTTACAGGGTATTCCTGTTTTCATTGATTACTAGGGAAGCTCTTTGTCTCCCTCTTGTGGCCATTGTTGTCTGAGCCAACAACCATATCAACATAAGTGAAGTTATAGAAATTAATTAAAACTAAAACGTATTTTTATAAACACGATTTGACAGTGTGTTTTACATATTCTGGTTGAATATGACATTTATGTGTACAAGATTATAAAAAACACAATCATACATTTACCTGATACTTATATCCAAAGTGACTTACGAGTGAGTATATCTTGAGCAATTGAGGGTTAAGGGCCTTGCTCAGCAAACCAACAGTGGCAACTTGACAGCAGTAGGGCTGGAACCAGTAAGCTTCTGACTACATGTCAAGTATCTTAACCACTGAGCTACCACTGATCACTGCTGGGGGTAACCATAAATGTTAGAATTTAAAATGTTGGATACTAAACTATTTAAAAAAACATTTTGGAACATTTATTTATTTCATTTCCCCTAACCTTTGACAGCACGGCTAGTCCAGACCTCTGTATATGCATCTTCTTACCCCTTCTCTCTGCACACAAAAAATAAAACGCATTGAGAAGAGACTAATTGCCCAAAGGATAAAAAATAAAATGACATATATAATGATAAAAGGAAAAGGTAAATAGATAACAGTAGATGTGTTAATATAAAATCAAAAGTCATCTAAACAGAACTCAATGCAATAAGTGTGTTTTGAGATGTTTTTGTTTTGCTGTTGGTTTTTTTTTTTTTCTGTTTTTTTGCTTTCAAGTGCTAATGCCATTATGAGTTGCTAGACCATGAAGACATTTAAAGAATAATAAAATTATCTGATTTTGCTGTAAAAGACAGATGTCATGTTCACACTGCACAACTTCACTGCTTAATGTGATCTCCTGTTTACATCTGGCAGACACGCTTATCTATAGCAACTTACAGTTTCAACTATATTACAGAGCTAGGTCCATATAGCGGTAGGAGTTTGACTCAGTTCAGTTCAGCTCACTCAGGCTTTCATTTCTGTTTTCTTGTCTTCAGGTTTTGTTTCATTGTCCCTAATAGGTCCAACTTGTGCTTGTCTACTCATGTCTCACTGTCCTCCTTTGCTTGATGTCACAACTTCATTGATACCTAAAGTGAATGTTGGAAATATCACATGTTCTTTGAGTAGGAATCAAACATCATTGCTCTAATACACTGGACTGATAGTGGACTCTGCCGAGGTACACCTACCCCTGATGTTGTGATGTTACTGAGCCTCATCCTGTCTCAGATGCCTTGGCTACTCCCATCATCCCCTGATGTCCCCTGTTGTAGCCCACACCACCTCCTCCCCAACCAGCTACTCTCTTTTGCCCTTAATGGACGTTCTTTTGCGACTTGGGTCTCGGACACATGCACACAAGTCTAGAACCTCCAGAAAGTTGGACTAAACATTAAATGCTTATTTCATTTTTTAATTTATGTCTCTCTTTAAACAGCCAGAGGAGGATGGGACCCCCTTTGAGTCTTGGTTCCTCTCGACGTTTCTTCTTCATGCTCTAGGGAGCTTTTCCTTGCCACTGTCACCCTTGGCTTGCTTACTGGGGGCTTGGACTTGGACATTTGAAAAGCTGCTTTGTAATAGCACCTGTTGTAAATAAAATAAAATAAAATACAATTTTAAAAAGTACTTTATAAATACATTTTGAGTATTTGATTTTTATATGTAATCTTAAAATGTATAAGATAACTAAAATTTGTTTTTTAATCATTAAATTTTTTCACTTAAAACAAAAATATAATTTGGATAGTCCCAATAATCTAGAAAAATCAAATCTCATCATTACAGTGCCAACAACACATCAACATCACCAGACTTCAAAGCACTTGTCTGAGAGGAAGATTTGTATGCCTGTAATTCTGTTGTTGAAGAGCCTATAAAATCAAAATAGGCTTTTAAATTTGAAATTTTAAACTCAAATAAATACAGCCTTATTTTAAATGCCTAAACACACACACACACACACACACACACACACACACACACACACACACACACACACAGTTACCTCACAGTGTGAATATTGTTGTTGGTGGAGAAAGTATCATAGATCCTCCTTGCTGACACATCAGTGATGTCATTGTGACTGAGGTTGAAATTAGATGGATTATAATTACCACATTGTTCAGGATTCCCAAACACACCTCCCTCTACTAAATCACCGTGTAGTAGTACAAACACCTGTAGATTTATATATCAATGAATTAAATGAATAAACGAATGACTGAATTAGCAAATGAATGAATAAGCAAAGAAATAAATAGTATATTTGTGTCAGTGGACCTGAGTCATTAATGGCCAGATAATTATGCATTTTGACATTTTAAACAAAATATCATTTATTTCAGTTCTTGTACACATGACTTGTTATCTATCAGGCATGAAACTGTAAATGATAGAGTCTGTTATGTCATATTTCTCTTTTTAATGAGAACATGTGTTTCAACAAGCAGTCTGGATATTTTGTAGACCACAGAGGTCCATGTTGCCAAGTACAGGCAGTGATCAGTGATCCAGGCAGCCAGTGAGAGAGGTCGTCATTTCCAAATAAAATCACCAAGAAAATCAAGCTTTTTGCTGTTTGCTTTTGAGAAAAATAAGTCCTTGAAGGAACAAAGGATATGACTGAATGAGCAAAGTTACATTTATATAGAGCCTTTCAAGGAACATACAATGCTTTACAATGAACAAACACAGCTTCTATGTTCAGTCACCCTTCCAAATTTTATGCTAAATTGTGAGAAAAAGAGTAAAATGTGTTATATCTATGTTAGTGTTCACTGTGCACTCAACAATCAAGACTCTCTACACATTCCTCCTCCCGCTTGTCCACTCACTCCAGGATGTGGGCTTTGTGCTGGTGTGGGAACAGCAGCTGCAGGCAGTAGTCAGTGAGCTGACAGTGGTTAAGGTCCAGTTCTGACAGCCCTTCAGAATGTTCCAGAAACAGCGCCAGTGACCAACAGGCCATATCAGTCCCCACACAGAGAAGAGACAGGAACTGGAGCAGCATGGCTTTATTGCAGCTGAACACACTCAACATTCTCCAACATGTAGAGTCACAAAACACTAACACACTCACATAACTACTAACATTAATGCTATTTACACACATTTTGTTTCAAATGATAAAATTCTTTTCCCTTTTCCAGAATGTTTCCCTAGTTTGTGTGGTGTTGAGTCAGTGGCTTACTGAAGGGTGACTGTGTGTAAAATGGGGAATATAAATATTTCACCTAAATTTAACAATTTCCTCCAGAAAGTCATTTTATTCTGAAGTAAATATTCATGGATATTGCTGATTACCTGACAGGAGTCTCAGTAAAACCTAAGTGATGCTGGCACAAAATGACTTTTGAGGAAACTCGTGAAAAACACATAAACGTACATAAACGTTTATATAACACTCCCTAAACAGACCAGTTCTGTGTTAAAATTCTGATTGTGAGAAAAGTTCAAGCCTGAGACGGGAGACGTGTTAGAGCAGTGGCTCAATGCTCTCCAGCTCCGCCTTTGGTATGGAGGTGAAAAGCAGGCTGAGAGAGACTGCTGTGCAGTGCTGGAGGGTGAAGCGCAGGGCAGCACAGTGGACAGAGTCCAGCTCTCTGCTGTTCAGGTTGATGCAGTTCTCTGCTGAATTCAACAAGCTGGACACACAGTGAGCAGAGCCAGTCTGATAGATCTCTCTGATGATGGACAGTACAAAGCTGGAGCTCAGCCTGGGGAGAAGGCACACACACACACACACACACACACACACACAAAAACACAGACACAGACACACATTTCCAGGTCTCATACTGTACAGTATAATTAAAGTGTTTGGACTGTTACTAACTGTGTGAACAATCTGAGCCACACAACACATGACTGTATTCTCTCACCTTCTGATCTGAAGTCTGGCCAGCACAGGCAGAAGGTCTCTGGGATTTTGTTACTTAATGTTGGGGATGTGTAGTGGTCCCATGAGCTGGTGGAAGCTCGTCTACTTTGCCGTAACGTCACCCTTTCGCCTTGCTGTCTGGATGCGTACTGTCTGTCAGACTAGCAATTCATCTACACTTCTCACAGATAAAACTGCCACTAATGACGAAGAATAAACATGCTGCATTCAGTGCTCTGAAGCAGAACATAAGTCATGATGAAAAAGCAAAATGTTAACATTACTTATGTTTGTGGTAGTTCCTTAGATATAGTTTGTGATGATAAAATAGTTTTCCATGGAAGTTGCCAGTTTCCAGGTAGAAAGTAGTTAAATCCAACAAAACATTTGTTAAACAGATAGAGAGCAGTAAGAGCTAGTATGCTGAAACTACCTGTTTCAAAAACAGGAAGCTTCCTTATGAAGGAAAGAGGTTCTTATGAACCTCAGCATTTTGACAGCAAGTATTAACCATGGCTATAAAACCATGTGAATAATTCAGTTATGGGATTAATCCACAAAATAGAACATCAAATCTAATTATTTGGCCAGTACAGGGTTATGCAATATTCCTTCATCTCAGCAAAATGCAATAGCTTGACTTCCTTAACTGATTAATAATTAAAAAATATCTTTCTTGACTATAAGAATATAGCTTAACCACTAGAAAGATTAAACATCCAGTGAGTGTGTATCCTGGCATGTTAATGTAAAAGGCAGCAACTACTGGATTTGGGGAAAGATTAGTAAAAGATTTCAAGTATCTGCAAAGCAGAAAACTGCCTATTCAACAGGCATGAATGATGTGCTACCGAAGTAATTGTTTTATTTGCATAGCCTAATTAATATCATTAGATCAAGTTCTATATTACCTATATTGTTATATTACAATTTTGCTTTTGCTTTTTTGCTTCACAATTGTTACACATAATTGCTGCACCTGATACAAGGATAGGAATTTCAATTTATTCATACTGGATATAAGAATCATTAATGGCTGCTGAGTGAAACACTTTCATTGAAAATTCATCCACCAATTTTTTTTTTTTTTTTTTTTTTTTGTAACCAGAAACAGGGCACATCAGCCAGGAATACATTCCAGCTCTGTTTTAGAACACTGGCTGTGATTCATTACATTTTGGCAATTGTGAAAAGAAACTGGATGATACTTCTAAAAGTAATTGTGTTTGCAGTTTATTTGCACAGTTACATGAACAACACTGGTAGCATAGTCAACAGGCTTGATGGTTTTCCAGTGCACGACACCGTGATACCAGGGCTGGCCCAAGCCTGTGTGGGGCCCTATGCAGAAATCTGAGCTGCCACTGACATAACATCGGTAAAAAACAAATAGAAATAAATACATGGTCTTTGGCACCCTCTTGGCGGCCTTAGCAGGCTCTCATTTTGCTTATATGGTGGGACAATTGTTCTGCTGTTATCCTACCTATTGAGCAGTCCTACCTAGATTTAATGCACTTATGTACATCACCCTTAGTCCAGGTTTCTGGTGTTTATTTTAGATGCATTTTTAGTTGTATATATTATAATTAGGCTACTGTGGACAATTGTATACCGTATAGCTACAGCACCTGTACTTCACACACATGTAGTAATCGGATCTAGAAAGTTGCCAACCCTATTAAAATATTAGGTTTATAGTATAATATTTGAATCAAACAGACAAAGCATTAATCACAATCATTTGCATGATGATTAAATCTTGAACCAAAAATGTATCAGAGAGCTGTAGTCTTTTTCACAGACACACACCCAATTAAACTGTGCTTGACCATTTCTTGCTCTCTATATCATTCTCTGCAGTTTACTGAGAAAGACCTGACACTGGGTAATGCCATTGTCTATTTGAAGGCCAAAACAACAACAATCTTGGTTATCAAAGATTCACTCCACCCTGACCACAGCCTCTTCTTTTAGAAGCTATGAAAAAACCACCATCGCAGCTTGTGAGTACAAATCTAGCCTCTTAAAAATACTCGCCTGGAATTAAACCTAGTAGAGTTCCACAACGAGGTGCAATTTGTAAAAGGATCTTTTTCTCTCAGAGTTAGAAATCTGCAGAAATAAATACATCAGTTAAATTTTTAAATATGTAGGTTAGAAATCCAAGTATAAAGAGCAGATATATTATCTGTGCTAATTAATGAATGTATTTAAAGTATACATTTAGTAGGCCTAAAAATAGAACTCGTATGTAAATCATATCTAAATATTTTTATTTAGAGTAAATTACATGCGACATATTGAAGATTTTGATTTTTTTGGCCTGCTATCACCACACCGCCTCATCGGGAACTGTTACACTTTATTTTTTATTTATTTTTATTTATAACTTAAAAATAATCACCTGGAATGTAAACTTAGCCGAGGTCCACAACGAGGTGCAATTTGTAAAAGGACGTTTTTTTTCTCTCAGAGATAGAAATCTGGAGAAATAAATATATGAATTTATTACCCCCCATCAGTGGACCTTTAGAGCTTTATTATTAAAAATAAGACAGACAGATGAACAGACAAACGCAAAATGTATATATAATATTTTTAAGTATTCGCCATCTGCACCATTACAGGAATGATGTGAGTGTGTGTGTGTGTGTGTGTGTGTGTGTGTGTGTGTGTGTGTATGTATGTATGTATGTATGTATCTATGTATATGGTTATGTGTGAGTACATGTATGTTGGATTGTATATGTACACGTATTAGAGTGTGATATTTATCGTTTATGGATTGGCTCTGTATGGATTTTATCAAAGGTGTCCACTCTAGATTATTGGTTCTGTTATTGATTAATTCTGAGAATTATTCTATTGATATATATACTCTATCAATAGATTTTTCTATTGGGTGACACTAATATTATTTTTTGTTTTCCAGTTCATGAATATGTTTTTTGTTTGTTGTTTTTTTGCAAGAATATTTTTATTATATCAATATAATAATGTTATACATAGTATCCTGTCATATTGGTTGATGATATGTCTCCTAGGAGACATAAAGAGGGTGTTGGATGGATATGGTTATTTAAAGCATGGGATATGTTGGTGATGCACTATATTGGACTGTTTGCACTTGTGTAGCATGTTGTCTGTTGCACTGTTGTTTTTATGTTGCACCATGGCCCTGGAGGAACGTTGTCTCGTTTTTGTTGTGTACTTGTATATATAGCTGAAATGACAATAAAACCACTTGAACTTGAACTCGAACTTGATGACGACTTGCCAAAATTGCTTGATAGGTGTGCTCTGCCACGTGGCGTGAATGTAATCGTCAACTGTGATTTGAGTAAAGTATGTACAGATTGCTGAGCTTGTGAAACCAATTTTAAACATCCAATGTGTAGTATAATGTACTCTGTATTATTTTGTACTGAATGCATTGTAGGTCAGTGTTGCTGTCATGTGGTAATTATTGTTACACATTTTAATCCAAACTGCAGCGTCATGGGCTAGTAATAAATGTTCCTCCTATTGTCTCAATGGGAGAGTAACTGTGAGATTTGATTTCACTATTATTTTGTATATCTTAGATAATAGGTTTTTTGTATTAAGAATGTTTGTTTATAAATTCTGATATGGATGTAGGTATCGGAATTGATTTTTGAACACATAGGTGATCTTAGCTGATGGTATTGTAGGAACTGGGGGCTTTCTATAGCATATTTTGGGGCTAGTTGTGGGCGTGACATGAAACAAGTCTTAGGATAAATATGTTTAAGGTTTGTAATGCCTTTTTCTGTCCAAGATGTAAAGTTTAATATTTTTGTTCATGGTAAAGCCTGGATTGTTCCAAATGGGAGAATGAATAGTTCGTGTGAGTGTGGAGTTTGATATCTTGTGGAATTTCCACCAAACTGTTAGTGTCATGGCCACCTTCAAACTGTTGAAACATGGATATTTTTGAATATGAGTCTGGGCACATTTGAAACACCTGCCGCAAACATTACTGACATTATATCTTGTTTATGTGATTGGCTGTGCTTCTCTAGCCACAAGTACTTTTTGATTTATTTATTTTTTAATTTGGTAATTTTATATATAACAGCAACAAATGACAGCTTAAGTTTTATGACAAAATGTGCAAACAAGCTGGCCTGAGAGGTGTGTAGCGGGATATGACTCAGTGCATCTCTGGTGCTGCTTTTGATGAGTACAGTGTCATAAGTGTGTCTGTCCAGCAGCGCAAAGAGGAGATACAGCTTCTTCTCCCGGAGGTTTCCGATAAATATGTAGATATGTTAGTATGTAATAGAAAGACAGCTGTCCATCCTCATAGTCTAGGTACATGCCCGCATTCCTGGGCAATTGTGTCAGGGGCAGAGGGGTCTCAGGCTTGGTGCAGGTGTACGACTTCTGGGTGCTCCTCCAGAGCACCCAGAAACCCTCACAGTGGGTTTCTCAACTTGCTCAGACTCAAATCTCAATATCGGCATCCGAACCGTCTTAGAGAGGAACAAAAAACACAACTCATTTGATTAAATTGTTCCAGTATAAATATGGTTATCAAACATGCTTTTAAAAATATACTTCCATGGAGATGGTGCCCTACAGGGTAGTGTTGGAACAGTGTGTACAGGTTGTACAGGCTTAGTGTCATGTTGTGGCCCCGCCCCCTCCTCAAACATCTTGGTGTGTGTGTGTTCGTCTGTGTTGCCACACCCTCTCGTGTCGTTCACCTGTTCTCTGTTATGTGTAATCGGCTTGGGTGTATATATGTCTCGTGTGTCATAGTACGTGTGTTGGTGTTTGAGATGTGCATAGTATTTGAGCTTTGTTGTATGTTTTGCATGTTTGCAAAAATAAAAGTGCGTTTCATCGTGCCTCGTCCCCGCATCCTGCTTATCCTCGCAACGTCACAACTAGACCACTTTAGATGTAACTTAGAACCTCCAGTGACCTCTGTATGTGTTTCTTTAGTTGTATGAGCTCCACTGGAGGACTCTGAATAGTTGACAATGGAAGAGGGGTATATCAGATTCACCCCTTCTGCCTCGGTGTGACAGATTAACACACTGCATTAACGTTTAGAAATAAAAACATATGGTAAACACAATCTAGAAAATATTACCTTGTAACAATTCATTCAGTATATGAACTGTTTTCTGTGTCCTTATGTCTATAAATTAAAAGTAATAAAACATTTAAATGATAAATAAATTACAATGAATGTATAAATGTTCACAAATAAGAAACTACATTGGTCTGCACTTTTCTCCACAGATTCAAGGAACTCATGAAAGTTGGAAGCTATAAAAACACATAATACAGAATTAGAGACTGACTGATGTTTGAGCAGAAAGATCACTGTGATGTTCTCATATCTAAAGCACTCAAAGCATTGATGTTATGTAAATGAACTGTGATCTGATTGGTTTAAGGAAATAGATTCACCTACTTTGAAGTTCAAGTTTTTATCAAAAGGTTAGAACTGGTTGACTATACTTTGTCTGTCCTGCAACAGGAAATTTAAACATTTATATCCAAAGTATTACGCGATAGAAATCAATTCAAGACTACCCGTTATTGACCGCTAGATGGGGAAAGATACGAAGAAATAAATGAGTCCAGCTCCTCCTGCCCGACTTTACGGTGAGACTCTGCTTTTACGTCATTAAAACGCTAAAGAAAAAAGGCCGCCATATTTGTAGTTCCACAACGTGAAAAGGCGTCATTTTGTATGCCGAAGAATGAATAAACACCATGCCATGCCTTGAAGACGACGAAATTGCAATTTATTTAGCTAGCCATAAGAATAAGAATAGCTGTTTAATTTACATAATCACAAATATATTGCATGTACATACAGCTACATTTCAGTCGATCAAAAATGTTTCACGTATTTATAACCGCAACTTTATGTTACAGTGGTCATATCAGAGATTTACCAATATAAAACGCAACAGGTGTCGTGTTCTGTAATAGAACATTTTAACATTTATATCCATATTACACATAACCAAGGTGTAATATAACCACATGTACTGAACAGACATGAACAGCCTGTGTATTGTGAAAATACATGTATGTGTCTTCTACAGCAATTACTGTGCCGTGCACACCTTAAGTTTGGCATGAAGTGTTTGCTTTTTCCAAAGCAAGTAGTATTAAATTATTCTCATAGAATAAATTTCACAAAGACATGGACTTCTCAGTTGACCGTAGAAAGATGTTTGTGTTTTTTTTGTATTTAATTTATTTAATGCGAATCGTATGTAGGTTACCACTGCTAAGCTTCACCACTGTCAAGATAAGACCTCGAAAAGACGCAGAAATTTATTTTAATAACAGCTTCTGCTGATTTATTCAATAACTGTATGACACCGTTTGAGCGTACGTACCGACTGAAAACAAACTCAAATTATTAGAGACACTCTTACTGCGTCTCCACATTGAAACATATCAGTTAGTTAGCTAGGCTGGCTAACTAGCTTAGCTTTATTAGCTAGCTAAGCTAATTGCGAAGAGGATTACGTTAAAGAACCCCCGGTCTACAGTTGTGCACATACAGGAAAATTAATGAATAGCATGGTAATACACGCATTTATTGGAACAGTTATGTAGCTAATATGCATTTGTAGTATGTGCGCCTGGCGTAGAAATGAGTCTTTGTTAGCCCATTAAGGCTATCTTAGCTAGGCTAGTCCGAGCAAGCTAAGTGCTGGTTGCTATGACAACGGGCTTGGTGTATTTTGCGAGCTTGTCGGCTACCGACAAGGCTCAAGGCAACAGGGTCCTGTCCCTTGACTTAGGTTGATCTAGAGGTATTTCAAGAAACTTCTCAAGCGCACTTTAGTGGCAAAGAACAATATTTTCACTTGAACAGGGACCTCAGATTAAAAGTCTGATGCTCTACTGACTGAGCTATTCAGGATAGAAGCAATATCAGAAACATTACAAGTGCAATGTACATGTATGCAAAGAAAATTGAGTTCATGTGTATCGCATTAAGATGTCAATCTGCCTATGGAACATAACACCTCTTACAAGGCTCGATTTTTGCTCTCAAGCTGCAATGGTTTTGTCATGTTGTCTAAGAGAAGAGGCTTTGGTCGGTGGAGTGAGTCTTTGATAACTAAGATTGTAACTAAGATTGAAACTGCTCACCGCACTACATCGAGTACACAAGGTGTAATGAACTCGCTATGAGAATGATCTCAATAAGTAACTCAAAAAGGATAGGCTCATCATGATGCATTAGCTAACAGTCGGCACTCATACACAAGTGTGAATGTTCAACATTCATTCAAGCATCTCGAGGTCACAGTCTGTAGTGTGTACAAAAGGAATCTAAAGGAAAGGCTTGAGCAAGTGCATCCTCCACTGATAAGAGATATAACTTTAGACTTCAATTGTAACATTAGAAAAAAGATGTACATACAGTCCATTTGTTTAAAATGTTCTTTGATGTGAAGCTCATATTATTTTGCCCCAACTTACGCAGAACTTGATTGTTGGAAGAATACAACAGGGGAACTTTCAGTTGTACTTCACATGACTGACACTGTGTAGACTTTAACTAATGTACAGTTGTGTAGCTTTAGAGTTGTGTACAATTAGAGCAAGTGACCTAAGCAACATGTATTGCATACACAGTTTGCCTTAACAAACCTATCACTTCATCATGGTCAGAATATTTGTTATAGATACATGTAATGCTTCAGCATTGCTACTAGTTCTAATACACTCAAACTAGTGCACCAGAGTGGGTGATGGTAATGGTACTGTTAGAAGCAAACCTATATGACTGGGGTTGGGCTTCCACACACTGTCCCTTTCTCCCAATTCACAGAGCGGAAACGACTCGTTTTCAGCCTGGTTTTTTTTTTTTTTTTGCACAACCAATTTCCAACCTCTCTATATATATCGCTTGGAATTCAACAGTTGCTACTGCACCTTTAAGACGGATGTAAGATAAATGAGCTCCTTTATGATTGGCTGCCCTGTATTGTGCTTCATTCAAAAGGTACTCAGAGCTGAAATGCCTGAGAAAGGCAATTTAAGTGGGTGTGCTAAACCTCTATAGGCTGAATAGGCAGAGATAGGTCAATAAAGTGTTCTTGTGACATTAGAAATACAAATTTCAAAAGGGGCATTTTTGGCAGCTTAACTGACATAGTTAAGAATTTTAACATTTAAAATATATATATTAAAAGGAGAATGTTACTCATTTCACTCTGACTGTAAAACAGTGCATATTGTGTTAAATGGGATTTCCATCCCATGTTTTTAAGGCTGCCTTATATATAAATAAATATGCAAGAATGCAGAGCATGAATAGGTCAGTCTTCAATTCTGTATCACATACCTACCCTTGATAACACCGTGGTAACTGGAAAAAAACAACCCTTTTTACTCAGTTGTCACTACTTCCAATAGACTTCACGCTAATCTCATAGAAGTCCACCCCTTTCCATGTCCTCCGGAAACAGCACTTCCGTTATGTTGTGACAGGATTTGTTCCTGAAGTTGTATGCGTTTTCTAAATTTGCACCGCATTTCTAAAGTGTGTTACCACTTTGATGAATATGCTTTGTTTATTTGCAGCACGATGGGTTTTCCAGGACACCGTAATTTATGCATGTTTAATTCCATCTTTTATTCACGTACTAAGCCCAACTCTATAGGCTAATATTTATAAAACCGAGATAACCATAGAAACGTCTTCATCTGTGCTTGATACTTTGTTCCTGAAGTTGTATGCGTTTTCTAAATTTGCAGCGCATTTCGAAAGTGTAGAGATGCACTGTTGAGGTAGAGATGCACTTTCATTACTACTGCTTACACTGTGTTTCTTTACAACACGCATGGACGTGTTGAAGCAACTCATATGCATGGAACACTAATACTCAGAGCATTGGAAGGTTGAAATCAGAAGCTATCTGGCTCACACAATGTTTTAAATGTGCCAAGGGAAATTCCAAGTGTGGCCATCCTTGAGTGGAGTGGAAGATAAATATGTTTTTTTTGTATTTCAAAGCGGCTGTAAGAGTATAACAGGCAGTTTAGAACATGTCAGTCCCTCCATGTAATTTGAGAGAAAATATCCTATGAAGATTGGACCAAGATTCCTGCAGAGTATTTTCAGCACATAGTGGAAACTATGCCAGAAAGAATTTCTGCAGTTCTGGAGGCCAAAGAAGGTCCAACATGCTATTAAATGGGTGTACTTAAGCCCACTGTGTCCTATAATAGGATGTTGCTGGAATGTATGTGGATGTTGTTGGAATGGCCGCAGAGTTGCGGCAGCAGTACAGGTAGTCTGTGATCCTTTCCCCCATCCGAGTGAGTTTGCCCTATTGCACGGGGTCGAGTTATGATGTGAATGTTTAATTACACAGGATGGATTGTGGGCTACAGAACCAAACAGCCTTCAGGATTCAAGTAGAGAAAGGTGAAACTTCTC
Source organism: Electrophorus electricus (assembly GCF_041902795.1). NCBI lineage: Eukaryota > Metazoa > Chordata > Actinopteri > Gymnotiformes > Gymnotidae > Electrophorus > Electrophorus electricus. Next base: position 14,460 of record NW_027658793.1, on the reverse strand, counting down.
CAGCCTTTGAGTTAATCACAGGACTATTGCATAGCAATTAGGGATAACAGAACAGCTTTCGGGGGGTTTGGGTGGGGTGCCTTATCCGCCCCTTTAACAAAGTAGTCACAATTCAAATTTCCCTTCTTCCATTGTTTACAAGGCATTATACATGTGGTTTATTTATAGTGCACGGAGTAATATGCAGCGAGTCTGGTCTGTCTGCTTTGGAAGAGAAACATTTGGCCAAAAGAGCAAGACACAGCCAGGAGGATGATTGCTAAGAGCACATCATAATATGCACCTTAAAGCTGTGCTCTACAGCTAGGTCCTGTTCCATGACTGCATATATAAATTTACTACTGACATTGCCATTTATATCTGGCCATTTACAGTGCACTCTTGCTCAGTGCAGCACTTGAAGCTGATTTTCCATTGTGTAGTTATTATGTTCAAGAGATGTTTGACCCGGTCAGGGTGACACACTTTAGTGAGGGCAGCAGTATCCTAGAGGACACTACAGACAGTGACGGAGACATCTCAGAGCGCGAGGTGAGAGGTTGAGTTTTTTGTTACTCTCTCTACGACATACTTTTCATGCCAGGTACTATTGTCCAGTTCAGCCCAATTTAATTTACTGCCTTGTATTATCATATATAAATTGCTGAACATCTTATCACTCAGTTTCAAACATCCCCTCAGCTGTTTTAAGCCATTTCGGTTATTCAGAAGTACTGCTAAATGGATGTGGTGGGAAAATGAGAGCACATCAAACACAGACAGCTTTATGCATTGAGTAGTAAAGAGTAAAAGTTTATTGAGTTTGTAAAGGGAAAGAAATGTGAGTTCCACCTTCCAACTATAACTTTTCTAGGATACGTGATCAGCCATGGTGAAATCACTACGGATGATAAGAAGATCAAAGCCATCTTCCAGTGGCCCATTACTATTATAGTTAAAAAACTCCAGAGATTCTTGGGATTTGCAAACTTTTACCGATGCTTCATATGGAATTTTAGCAGCATTGCAGCTCCTCTCACAGCCCTCCTGAAAGGAGCAATGACCAAGCTACTTTGGAATCAGGAGGCTGATCAAGCATTCAGGAAACCGAAAGAAGCTTTTACCACGACTAGCATACGTCGACATCCTGATCCTTCCATTCCATTTGTCGTGGAAGCTGATGCTGCTAACATCGGGGTAGGAGCTGTACTTTCACAACGATACGACAAGTCCAAGTTACAATAGATGATTAAATAGACAAGTGTATATAAAATAGATGATGGAATAAACAAGCCATACAAGACACAGTCATCCCAATGGAATGTCTGTCGGGAAAACATTACCTACCTTGTGCTGTGACCATCTGTTGAAGTGGGCTCATTCTTCGCTGGTTCAGGGCTATGACAAGCGATATTTATAAGTATGTTTCTTCATGTTCAATTTGCAGTCAAAGCAAGATGCCTAAGACCCTACCCACAGGAAAGCTCATGCTTCTTCCCGTACCAGAAAGTCCTTGGTCTCACATCACCTTAGATTGCGTTACTGACCTCTCTGTCCTCACTGTAGTTGATGGATTCTCCAGGGGTGTGTGGTTCATTGTGTTTCCGAGTATGCCTACAGCCTGCCAAACTGTGGAAGCCTTGTTTAACCAGGTGTTCCGTATATTTGGCATCCCAGAGGACATAATATCATATTGGGGACATCAATTCACATCTCGAGTTTGGGCTTCCTATATTGAACACATCGGGGTAGCTATTAGTTTTACATCCACAGTCAAATGGCCAATTCCTACATTGTTTTTATATGAACAATCCATCAGACCGGTCCAAGTTCCTCTTATTGGCAGAAATGGCCCAAAATTCACTTACTAGTTCATCCACTGGCTTGACTCCTTTTTATTGTATTTTAGGTTATCAGCCTCAAATGTCCCATGGACTTCCATATCAGCTGGTTTCCCCGCTGTGGATGAGTGGATGCAGCGGAGCGAAAGGGTATGGGAGGAAACAGATCAGTGTATTGTATGAGTTCTCTGAACGTATAAGGAAATTGCGGACAGGCACAGAGGGGAGAACCCGATATACCAACCTGGTGACAGAGTGTGGCTCTCTACACAGGACTACCGCAAGCCGGGGTCATGTCGCAGGTTAGGTCCCAAGTATATCGGTCCATATGAAATGACCAAGCACATTAATGAAGTCACATATCAACTCAACTTACCTGCTCACTTTTGTGTTTTGAGGTCATTTCATGTGTCCCTTCTTAAGCCTGTTGTTCCTGTTGTGGCCTTTGGATGAGATCACCCCTGAGGTCACTCCTGTATTAAGTATGTTGGTTGCTGTCATTAGAGTGTATTGTTTCTGAAGGTTTTTTTGCATTATGCAATGCCTCTTCGCAGAGTGTGATTTTCAAGAACTTTAGTAAGCAGATGACTTATTTGCATCACCTTTTTTGGTAGGACAAAGCCCATCCATGAGCCAAAGGAAGCTGAGGTAGGCCCCATTCCATGAAAACACAGGGAGTGTGTGAACCAGGATACCAACACAAGCATACATGCAAGCTGACACCTACCCTCCCCTTGTCCAGTGGTTTGGCCAGTAGACAACTAATGAAAAACATTTCAAAAGCGTTTATACAGAAGCCAATGTTCAAATGGCTCTCTGTGCAGTGAGGAAACATATCATAAGGAAGTGCAAATTCCACTAAAGTTTAAGTAGGATCACTGAATTCAAAGTCTAGAGCACTATTACACTATGACTTCTAACAATAGCGTAAAAACAGTAATGTCATTCGTTTTTAGGAAAGGAATGTAAAAGTTTATGAAATATTCTTAAAAAGAGGACAGTTTGATGAGGAGCTTGGTCTTGCACAACTACCAAAACCCAGGACTGAACTAGGAGTCTTTTGATATTCAATCTAACACTCACCCAGCTGAGCTATTTCAGCTAGTGACTAAATACTTTTGCCTGGTTTCGATCAAAATGTTACCAATGAATGTAGGTCATGTTCATGTCAGAGGAAACTGTCACCTTTATCCCTGGTGAGCTAGTGGCTAGGATTCTCTTTCAAACTTAATTTTTATGTGGAATAAAAAGAAATATGAATACCTCTCTTTATGACCTCCTAATGCTCATGCATACCAAGTCCAGTATGCATACAAACATCGTCAGTATACTAGGAATACAGAGTTTGAAAAATGTTTGTCAGAAGCATCTGAGCTTTATTGCTGGTGGGTGAGTGGCTAGGATTCAACACTTTCACCACTGCGACTTGTGCTTGATTCCTGGTCAGGGGACGCTCTTTTTGCTCACTTAAAAAAGAAGCTTGTATGTGAAAAAACAAACTTCCTTTGAGTCAGATTTTAACTGACAGACTAAGGATAACAGTTTTAAATTCTACAGTCCTCCACTCTACCAACTAAGCTATTGAAGGCAACAGACATGTAATCCCATAAGTCCAAACACCAGTATGTTGGCAAGAAACACGGCCAGTTATGGATGTTTGAATTGTTAAGTTCATTTGACACAAAGAAGAAACATTGCATTGTACGAGTTGGAGATGTTCAGCTACCAACAGATATCTCTTGATTACATTTGGATGCATACTGGACTTTGTGTACAATCAATAACTACTGGTACTAACTCAAAGTATGTTTCCCCCTTCAGTTTTATTTTATGCCAGAATAAAGACTTTCTGTCTTTAGAATTCTACATGACTCAAACTGAGATGCAGCAGATCACTTAGCTAGAACAAAGGGTCTTGTACTACAATAACGACTTTTGCTTTATTGCCCATAAGGTCCACCTCTTTTTTCTTTAACCCTCAGATCATCCCGTAGATGTTAGAATTATTCTAATGAAATTATAATTAACATTTAAAAAAATTCCTTAACATCACTCTTAAAATAACTTTTACCTTACAAATGATTTCTTTACCAGCAAATTTGAGTTGGTATGAATTCATCTATTAATTTTTCGTTATTATTTCATTAAATACATGCCCCCCCCCCCGCCCCCTAAAAAAAGAATAACAGTCCAAATGAAAGGTCTAAATGAATCTTTGCAGTAACAACAGTCTTTTATGCTCTTCCAACCACCCCACCTCCTCCCAGTGGACACACCATGCTCCAGTACATGATTCTGGAGTGCTGTGCTATCTGTGCTCCCCACTAACTCTTCCTACCTGCTGGGGTTTCTCCTTCCTGGACCTGCCTTAAAATGCTTAAAATGACAGCACCTTGCCCTCCATTTACCTGCAACATTCTGCACTGTCACAAACAATATTTATGTGCAGATTAGCAGATGAACCTCACCTGGATGATCCACATTTCATTTCTTTGTACTGTTATAATAATGAGTTACTGTATTTCTACCCAGGTGTTCTATCCAGGTGAACTGTGCTCTGTTTCTATCTCCTATGATGTCTTTGTGTAGGAATGCTGTAGTGTATCTTTCATGCTTACAATTTGTCAGCCATCCTCTACCCAACTCATCTTTGCCCAGGTTTATCCAGGGTTAACCGAAGGAGGATGAGTTCCCTTTTGAGTCTGACACCTTCCAAGTCCCCTCCAGTGAGTTTTTCCTACTGTCACCCTTGCCAATGTCATTTGGCTTATTTATCAGTTGTCACAAGGTGTTAACGTTATTATGCACATGTATATAAAATGTGTATATATATATATATATATATATATATATATATATATATATATATATATATATATATATGATGTTATTTGCAGTTTGGATTGGATTATAAAGTGAATTTCATTGGTGAGTACTATATTTTTTGGTGACAAAGTATAATCTAATCTTTACAAAGCAGTGACCAGAAAGGAAGAGCTGGATGAGGCTTTGGTCCCCATGATAGTTAGAGACACACAGCCATTTAGCTTAGTTGAGGATAAAAGCTTCAGGGACTTGGTAGCAAAATTGGATTCAACTTATATTCTCCCAACTAGGAAGGTATGTGTGGTGACATGGATACATTATGAGAGTAGTATTAAAAATATATATAATTATTTTCTTCCTTCCCTTTAGACTGTAAAGGCCATGGTTGAGGCCAAATGTCAACAAGAGAAAGAGAAGGCCAAAGCTGAGGTCCAGAAAGTTCTTGCAATGAGTTTGACAGCAGACATGTGGACATCTCTTAATGTGGATGCCTTCTTGGCTGTGACCTGCCATTTTATAGATGACAACACATTTCTGAAGTCTACACTACTTGGTGTTGTGAAATTCCTGCAGGCGCATACGGCTGAAAATTTGGCCTGTGTGAAATCCTCTTTTATGGAAGAATGGGGAATAAAATAAAGTCACATGGTTACTGATGGCACATCTAATATGATTGCCTGTGGCAAATAGCTGAAGCTGCCTCATGCACTCTGCATTGCTCACACCCTGAATATAGTTGTTTAAAAGGCTCTTGAACTAACCCCAGTGCTATCTGCCATTTGTACAAAGTCAAGGAAGCTGGTGGGCTATTTTAGAAGCAGCACAACTGCCAAAGTTAGTAACATTATTTTCACATTGTTTACATATTGTTTTATATTGGTACATGTGTAATGTTTACTGTTTTATTGTTAAAGGAGATGTGGGACCTTGTTCAAGAGCATATGGGAAAATTTAAAAAAAAGAAACTGAGGTTGAAACAAGGTGTTGGAGCGATTAGTAGAACTCAGGGAGCCTGTGGGGGCAGATTTGGCAGGCTTACAAACTGACATTCCTGTGCTGACCTCTGATGTGTACAGTAATGTTTGTGGGTGCCTTTCTATACTGTATTCTTTTCACAAGGCCACTGTGCAGCTGTCAGAAGAGAAAAAGGTATCTGGTTCAAAGTGGTGCCATTATTGAAAATGGTTTAAAAAATCTTCCTGGAAGAGGCACAGGGCACATATGGAGATCAAACCCATGGCATTATTAGCACCCCACTCTGACCAACTGAGCTAATCGGCCTTTCTCAATTCCTTTTGCAGTTCTCGGTGCAGCAGTGAAGGGAACCTTTCCATGAAATTGTAGACTTGGTGTCAACAAGATTACGGCCACTTTTCGACCGAGCATAGGTGAAAGTTGACACATATTGTTCCCTCTGACAAATGGTTATTCTGCAGCCAACTTTTGAATTAAACTTCAAAAGCAAATGTGCAGAAGCTTTTGTTAAAGAGCAGTTCAGTGCAGTTGTACACAGTGACGAAATCATCAATTGCAAAGTCCACTGAGCTTTATTGCTGCGAGTTACATAGTGCTGTCTATTACACCATGAAATCTGCCATAACAACAAAAATGTAATGTCTGATTCTGTGAGCCAAGGAATATAAACCTTTTAGGGACATATTTAAAATATCAGATTTTCTGCCTGAGCACAGAGTAGGCATTTGTTTCTAGCTTTAACCATACGTCCTCTTTCTTTGGAAATCTGGGTCATTGCTGCATGAATAAGCAGAAAGATTTTGAGCAATTTTTTTGTCTGGGTCTAAGGGGCAATTTATTCAAACCAAAAGATGCTATTTTAGCTAGTTTGTCAAATGAACATGTCAAACCCACAGAGGCAATGTGTCTAGCTACAGAGCTCTGCAAGGTTTAATTCTTGGAAGTATTTGAAGCCATAGAAAGTTATTCTGTAAGCATTGCTTAACTCATTAAAAAGAGACAGTTAGAGCCAATGGCTGCCAGATCGAACATAGCTCACATTTTATAGTGTTTGCATAGCATATCAGAATCTGCAAGAACTATTCCTGTCAATTCAGGAATAAGCTTTTTTGACTTCACAGCTAGATTAAATATTTAGGGTGGATACAGGATTTGGTATGATCTCCTAGAGAATTGCCATTCCACTGTGTCTTCAGCTTTTGTCCGATCTGCAAACAAGTCCCACTCTAGGAGAACTTTGCTCAAGTGGTAGAGTGCTCTTTTAGTATGTGAGTGTTAGTGGGATTGATGCTCACATTCTCAAGTCTAGAATTTGTAGTTTTTTTTTTATGATGAAATCATTTCTGATAGCAAATGTTTTTGGGACCTGCTGATATGCTTATGCCATGCACACATTACGTGACTTTTGAAGTTTTCAAATTGATGTATCGCTCACACTGCACAACTCTATGTCTTGGAATCTGGAGTCCTTAATTTGTGGTATCTCAGTGGCAGGCATAATCAGTGATAAACCACTGATATGTCAACTGGTCTTAACACAGACAGATTTAACTTACTCTGTGGAGACTGTGTCTAACTTAAACCTTTCCTTCAAATAGAAGAGATCCTTGTTGCAGAGGTAATGTTTTTACCTTTATATGGTTTTTCCACTCATAGTCATGCAACACACACAAATGCAAACCTCTCACAGACTGTCTCACACACATCCAGTTATTCATCTGAACACATGATGTTTCTGTCTCTGTACCGCTATTAGTTATGCAATGGTTCCTCAATACTAGCACTAACTGAACAGGGTTCTGTATAAATATGATCTTTATAACAGCTGCCATAACAGCAAAAATGTAATGTCTGATTCTGTGAGCCAAGGAATTATTATTGATATTGTGAATATTTAATAACCTCCAATGCCAGCAAATTAAATTTTCACAATATTGTGAAAATTGTAAAGGATACTTTATTCATGTCCTCATTGCTAAAGATTGTATCGCTTTATCACAGCGATAAGCTAGTTAGCTAGCTAACAGTTGAGGTCAGCGAGTGTGAAACTCGGGGCTATAAACCATTCCTTGTGGAACCATTTCATTGTTCAGCTTTCAACTTTGATCGTTTAGGTGCTGGTAGTTTGTTAGCTAGCTAACTGTTCAGCAATAGAAAACCTACTTTTGCATGATTTAGAGACCCAAATTCACAAACCTGTGGGTTTTCAAATTTATCGTTCTCTCTAAATAAGCAAAATGAGTTAAGCCATTACTACAGCTATTGGACTGTTTGAACTACAATATTCGACTGTTCATTTATTGTTAATTAGATTAAATTAACTTTCATAAACATTCTGTATGAATAGAATGTAGTTTTTAATGACTGATTAACTGTGTATATTCAACATGAAGCTATTCATATAAAGTTTCAAGTTTGGTTTATTTGTAACATACATTTATTTGTCACTTTCATTTTTAGGCTGTAAAATGAAAGATCCTTGCTCACAATCATTGCTACAGTTTGATCAAATTCAGTTATATATATAAACTCCCTATTCAATAGGAAGAAACCAGTTCATGTCATTGTGAATTGCTTTTTCTGTAATCAAAACACTGAGGTTCCATATGGGAACAGAAACTGCTGGGACTGTCCATTCTGTGTGCAGTACAATGGCTTCTAAGAGGTATTGCTGTATTTGAGACATGGTGAGGACATATTTTAGTGAAAGTCTTCCAATGATGCACCCTTAACTGAACCATTTTATGCTGTTGCTGCTGTTAAAAAATGCAGAATGGTGATTATAACGAACCGATCCTTGCACAATATATGGAGCACCTCAACCATGGGGTATCAGCTGGTGTCCCTGTGCTTGATGCATCCAAGACTCAACCAGACACTGAAGATCAAGCAGCTGGCTTCCTTCACTCCCAGAGAGGAAGTAGGTTTTCCATTTGAACTGTTGCCTTCTTAGTTAAGACGTATGCATTGTTGATTGCAGTGCCAGAGCTGTGAAACTGTGCAAGGTATTGCATGTCCAGTGCTGGAATTAAGATAATAGCTCTAAATAGTCTCTGACTTGGGCAGAGATTGTGAGTGGGTCTTCAAGGGCAAACAGGATCTGATGGCCCACATGTAGTTTGATATTATTCCTAAATAACTAAGTTGACTAAGTTTACATGGCTATTTGAAAGAAGCTGATCATGTAAGCAGCAAAGACAGAATATCATTCTCTGACTAAGGATTTAGTTGACTCATGTTTAGCCCAACTAAACTGTGGTCCTGGCTGATTTTAGTTGGACTATTGAGCCACTGACTCATGCACAGAGTTCTCTGAGTATTTTGCAGTTTCTTAGTCTACTGAGTTCTTACTGAGTATAACACCAACTTTGATGCATTTGTTTTCTTTTCACCGAACAAAGCCTTCAACTTTGACTGTGGTGACATGAATTCCAGATCTGCAGAGTGTTTTTTCAGTAACGCATCTTCTGCCCGTGCATTTTGATTGCAGTGTTAGGAGGTCATAACTGCTGATCAGAACTTTGGACAAGAGGGCTTATCCTCATGGCTCACTGACTTTCATGTACAACAAACAATCTTTTCTTATTTATTTTTTTCCAGTTGTAACAAACCGTTCTGCTGTTTTTTAACTTCTGTCAAGTTTTTAATGGTTGTATAGGACAATTACGATGGAAATTGAGGTGTACAAGCACCACCTTGAACAGACCTACGAGTTGTGCGTGCCTGTCAGACCGCTGAGCAGTATGACATCCAGCACCAGAACCGACAGCTGCGGGCCCTGCTTTTCAACCACCAGCTCAGATGCAGCCAAGATGCGGACAAAGCATTCATTAAGGTGAGTAATTATTGTCAATGGTTGTCTTAGAATAGTGCTAAAGTGCTTAAGATACTTTTTGGCGATTCCATAGCCAAGAATTCTCAAGGTCACAACTAGCTGCATTCCTGTTGGATGTGAATGACAGTTGCTCCTTCCCGGTTGATACAAAGTCACGATAGAAAAAAAGGCGTACACAGAACTGCAGTGAACACTGTCCTTCAAGTGCATACAGTGTTTGAGCCTGCAATCCAGTTCATTACCCTGTCCAACAGGCTCCCAGGTTCCCCTCCACATCTTCCTTATCAGAGATGAAAATTGATATAAAAAAAATGGGGAACAGTTGAAATGACTGAGCCAATACACTGCACATTTCACCTTGAATACTTTTGGTTACTTTTTTGTTCCTGGCTACCATGCTTTTTTAAGCATTGATTATATCAAACACTGATTTATCTAAGATAAGCAAAGACCTGTTCTCTCTTGCTGCATTTTGTTGGGTTTTTTGTTTTTTTTTCCAAATGAAGCTGTTGTTTTCCTTTTTGGTGGGTTTCATACTATCCACACCAGCTTCCAGGTTTCTCTCCTTTTAAATACCAAGCAATCAGCTTCCTTTCTCTTTGCTACAGAGCACCTCTTTTCTGTCCACACCTGCTTGGCTGGTAGCTCTCAGAAGCCTTGCCTTCCTCACCTGTGCTTTTCTGGTTGCGGTGGCCATATGTGGGTCTGGATGTGACTCTGGAGACACATCCTCTCTCCACAACAGCCCGCACACTCTCAGCGGGGGAATCATCCCACCCAAAGAAGCCCACCAAAGTGACATTGAAGCCAAAGCAAAGAGCATCACCAAAACTATGCAAATGTGGAATGACCTGGTGGGTCTTCTGCCAGAGAGAGGCAATAGAGAATATCAAGCTGATCTGGTAGTCTGGAAGCAACCACCAGATGGCTGTTGCTTCTGTTGGCCTTTTGACTTCCATCAACATCTACTCAGGCAGTAAAAAGAAATGGTGTACTGGGAGGTAGTAAATCTTGCTAATCAGTACTTGTTTTTGGCCTGTGAAAATACAAACAAACAATACACATATTCAAACACTTCTGAACTACAATTGCTTATCAGGATTTACACAGGCTTATGTTCTTAATAGCTCTTTGCTTACAACTTCATCAAAGCGGTTTTGTTCTACAGTATGTGCAAAGTCTACTTTCCCACACAGTTCACATCAGTCTTGGTTCGTCCTGCTGGTTCTTCATGTCTGTGAATGTGAAAAATCAAACTTTTTTGCTTGGCTTCAAGCAGTGATCTTTTGATTGCATCATTCATGATTCATTTAGGATTACAACCAAGTGGTTCAATATCCAGCCAGAGGTGTACTCAAGTGAGGTAATAAAATGAAATTATTAATGTAATAATATGATGGCAGGAATTGTAAAAGACCAAATTAGGCTTTTGAAGTAAGCAGGAAGTGAGAATGACCAAATATGGCCTCTGTGGCAAGTCCCGCATTGAGGCCAGGATACCACCTAAAGATACAATTTTAATAAAAAAATGGTTTTGTAACTTGATGAAAATGTATAAAGATTGAACCCACCTGAGACTGTTAGACATTCTGTGGACAATACCTCGTCTGTATGCAACATTGAGCTCAGAATAAAGATGGCACCAGCTATTCTCTTCAATTAATTACTGCATCTATATCTTTATTTACTTGAGAAAATTAATGGAATGTGGGAAAAATCTAGTAACCACACAAGAATGTCTGGAGGTAAAAAGTCAAGGCGGCATAGCCATACCTTAATGTGAGAGATCCTCCATTTCAGAGTCTACTGTGTGATAGTCCTGTGCCTTTTTTCTCTAGCTTGGAATAGGACTGTTGCTTCTGCTTCTTAAGGTTTTCAATCAACAAGGACGGTGGCTCCACCTGCAATGAACCATGAGCTTGTTATATTGACTTGCACAAGACACTAAATTAACTCTTGTATTCTTTCTCAAGTTTCAAGTTTCAAGTTTGGTTTATTTGTCACATACACAGTACAACACGCAGTGAAATGGTGGAGAGTGCTCTGTCCAAACTGAGGAAGAGAACCAGGGGTGCATAGAGAAAAATATATATATATACAGATAAATATATATTCTATGTATGTACAAAAATATATTAACAATGTATGTACAATATATGTATATTATGATTATATACACAATGTACAATGTATATGGTTGAGTATATATGTACACAATCTACAGAATGTACAGATCCATTGTATAGTACCATATCTACAGTTGTTGTAACAGGTTAATTGAGTATAAATCTAAATCTATATATACAGATGTACAGATATACAGTCATGTTACGTGGTGGTGGTCCCCACAGTTTATCAGTTTCCCTGATTCAGGGCCCGAATGGCCTGTGGGAAGAAGCTCCTCTTCAGCCTCTCTGTCTTGGCCTTCAGGGAGCGGAAGCGCCTCCCTGACCTCAACAGAGAGAAGAGTCTATTGTTGGGATGGGTGGGGTCCTTCACAATTTTCCTGGCCTTGGTTTGGCACCGCTTGTAGTAGGTGGTCTGCAGGTCAGGAAGTTCCGAGTGAGTGATGCGCTCTGCTGAACGCACTACCCTTTGTAGAGCTTGTCTGTCCTGCTTGGTGCTATTTCCAAACCAGACTGTGATGTTCCCCGTGAGGATGCTCTCGATAGTGCAGGTGTAGAAGTTCCGCAGTACCTTGGAGGGCAGTCTGAAGTCCCTTAGGCGTCTGAGGTGGTAAAGACGCTGACGAGCCTTCTTTGCCAGGGAGCTGGTATGGCGGGACCAGGACAGGTCCTGCGAGATGTGAACACCAAGGTACCTGAAACTATCTACTCTCTCCACCGTGGTTCCACTGATCGTCACAGGTTGGTAGTGCCGCTCCTGCTTCTTGCTGCAATCCACGATCAGCTCCTTTGTCTTACTGACGTTTAGGAGGAGATTATTTTCCTGGCATTCTGTATGAAGTGCGCCTCACTTGAGATGTCAGCCAAAGTTTAGCAGTAAATATGGTTATCTGCAGTTGTGTTGCTATTGATAGACATCTTCAGCTAAAAATAAGTCTTTCTTGACCCTAATCCACCAAGCCCAGATACAACACAGACATGCATGTGCTGTAGTTGGCTTCAAAACATTCAATGAACTTGTCAGCAACATGGTCCAGATTCCTGCAGCATGTGACATGCGTCTGCACGCATCCTGCCCCCACAGTCTCTGTCTGGCTCCCCCCACCCTCCTCCACCCCCAGTTTGCTCTCTCATCCTGCCCACCAGCAGCTAATGTCCGCCGCCGCAGCGCAGCACCTCCCACTGTATGCTGCATGCTCCTCTGTGTGCCTGTGGTAAAACCTCGCCAAGTTTAGTGTTCTAGCCACTGCACTCCCCTCCCCAACTCACACATCAATCTCAGAGGCAGATGGATTCCTGTCTCCCAGCCGCATCCCAACCTTTTGACCAGTACACATACTTGGATAAATGTTCTCTGTGAATACAAAACAGCAACATTTGTCTAGTGTACCGGAGACCTCTTGGAAGTTTTGTAGACAGATGAGGCCGGGCTGTGCTAGCTGAGAGAGACGATATTTGAGCTTGAATCTGACTAGCACATGCACAGAAGCATAGGGTATTATGAAGGCTCTGCATGATATCGTGACCCAAGTTTGAGCTTACAGTAGGTGGCCATATTGCCTCACATCAAGGGCAGTGTACATTGGAAGACCATAGCAGAGATGTGTGACCGAACTATGTGCACGAGCGCATAACATGCCGCATTCCTTGTTTTCTCCCATTTTTGAGTGAAGCTAATTGATAGTGCCATCTGCCATCTCCTTTTAGAAAGCCAGTGCAGTGCCTTGGCTGCTGATGTGAGTTGTTTTGTCAAAGGAAAGAATTGAAAATGTGAGCAGTGATCTCCATGTAATACTTAGGCTTTAATGCCCTTTACCACTCATTCAGTGCTTGTCTGTGTTTATGTTTTCAGTGTTACAGTGTGATTTTATTTAGGTGAAATTTGTTTTCAGTCTATCTGCAGTAGTGCACTTAAAGGGCCAGGAAGGTTAGTGGAACACATTTGCTCTGCCTCTGACCTCACAATTCCACTGTAACAACAGTGTTCAATTCCGTCATTTAAAAAAAACAAACAAACTTGTTTTGGTTTAAATTTGTTTAAAGATTTGTTTAAATTGTGTGTGCCAGTGTATCTGAGCGTGTTACAGTCTCTCTGACCCTTTACACCCATTAGTGCGTTCTTCCACTAGCTTCTCTCTCGTTCCTGCTTCAATATTCAAGGGAGGATTGAGATCCATTCAGGTAATTTTGCAGTCTTCAAAAAAAGCATTGAAAGACATTCCAGTAGCTCAGTGGTGCACCTGCGCTCCACTCTGCTCCCCAGTTCGGAGGATGCCAGCACCTATGTTTAGTCTTTTATGTTTAGTCTTTTTTAGTCTGTTTCTTTTTATTTCCTTTGGACTCCAGTGCTTTTTAATAATCTGTTTTGGACATGGTATGGCTGCTCCATTACCCAGGAGCCCATACAAAGGTTCATTTCTGCCTGCATGCATAACTGCTGGAGGGAGGATTTTATGTCCAGAAAATGTTAAGATGGCAACAGCTCGGTGGGAGACAGTATGTGAGAATCACCTCTTAGGCTCATTTTACTGTTTCTCATGTAGAAGGAATTCCCTCACTATGTTCCCATTCTGAGCATCAAAGCCAACTGGGATGGGGGTTTGTCACATTCTGAATTCTAGCTCATGTCATATTTTGTCAGCATTGGCTTTGATAGACTCAGGTTATCGGTACAAATTTACATTCAAGATTAGTTGTCTTTTACATATATATCCTCTCTCCTGCAATAATGGCTAATTAGCTGCATCCATCATTGTAATTGTTTAATTTTTCATGCTAGTTCATTCACCCTTGTATTAGTGCCATGCATGTGAAACAGACTCTTGAAAGATTTTCTTTTTGTATCTTGCATGCCTAGCATAATAGGACATTCAAAATC